>NW_023415383.1:0-20458 GCF_013373865.1 Monomorium pharaonis | reverse complement strand
TCAAATATCATGACAAATAATGAAAGATTTTTTCTTTACTTTAGTTCATGAATCAGAATGATGACATGGAAAAAGTTAAATAGTATTCCCCAATCATGTACCATTTTTCGACGGTAGTAAATGTCATGATGGTTTAAGAGTGCCGGTATATGTAGCGGATCCAATAGATCCAAATATTGTACAAAAACCACATTATCCCAAAGAGTTAGTTTATGCCGATAATGTTGATCGTAGTATGGAAGAAATTAGAGCACAGCTTTATTTAGAAAGGTATACTTTTATAAGACATGAAATTATTAGATGTATGTATATTCTGTAAAGCATTATTTTTTGATTATTATTATACTATCAATTATTGCACATGATAATTATACAATGTTTTACATAGAAGAGCACAATTTCTGGAAAATAAGCGTGAAATGTCGATGGTATGTTTACGTGAGACCGATGGAGAATCGCAACTTAACAATTTTGAGAACATGTATCATCTTCGAGAAATAGAAGAGCAGAAACTCAATCAGCAAAGAAGAGAAGCTGAAATCAGTAGGCAAAGACTTCAAGAGCAACAAGAATTGCAAAGGCAATACGAAGTTGAGAATCAGGTTTTAGAGACTCAACGACAGGAAGCTGAACAAAGAGAAAGGGAATTGAGGGAGAGATTAGAAGCCGAAAGAATTGAAGCTGAGAGAATTGAAGCCGAGAGACTCGAAGCTGAAAGACTTGAAGCTGAGAGACTCGAAGCTGAGAGACTCGAAGCTGAGAGACTGAAGCCGAAAGACTCGAAGCTGAGAGACTCGAAGTTGAGAGACTTGAAGCCGAGAGACTCGAAGCGCAACGAATAGAAGCGGAATTGAATGCGCAACGGAAATTACAGTCAACAAACTTTATGCATCAACATCACACTTCGTCTTTGGCCGTTGATACTGAGGAACATTTGCTTGGGCAGAGTCTCACTGTAAACACGAAAGAAGCTATTTCGGTTGTGCAAGATTTATGGCAATCTCCAGATGCGACCGCTGATGTTTCGCGCTTTCGCAATCCTCCCGTTATACCTCGAATGATAGATTCGAGAAATAAATTGCCGTTTGACATACACATGGATAGCTCTATGACTCAGCATGCATTGTCTGTTAATAAACATCACCAAGGATACAACATACAAGTTTATAACGATCAAGAAAATCATCATCAAAGTTATCATACACAGCATCATACTTATTCTGGTCAGGATCAGCATGTTGCATATGGGAATCATAATTTACAAAACAGTTATCACTATCAGATGCAGGTATGAAAAGAATTTATAAAATATTTATGTACATAGTTTGTTTTTATATTAAATACAGTAGCGAGCAAAAAAATTCACGAGTTTTTGATATATATATATATATTTTTTTATTATATATTTTTTTCTAGCAGTGCGCTTGCGATATGATGTTTTTGGATGTTATTTAGAAATTTCTACTTATGCACACACATTAAGAAGATTTAAATATATAAAAGGAAAAAAAAATTATATAAAAATTTTTTTGAACATTGTATATCTTACTAATAATAATTTTTTTGTACTTTATGTATACAGAAACTTAAATCAATAAAAACGATTATAATATTCATATAATCAAAAATTTCTATTAATTTACATTAATATTTAATGAGCTATCGTTTTGATTACATAACATTTATTTTTCGTACTATCAATTAATTTATCTATAGTAAAGTAAAAATTTATTAACTTTAAAAATATCGTTAAATGTGTCATTATCTTTATGTTATGAACATATGGTTTTAAAATATTTTTAATATTATCATAAAATCTATTATGCTGTAAAAAATGTAAACAGTTATATGGATAAAGCTCACTACTGTAAATTCTGCATACAATACATTTGCTGCTTTTGGTTTGCATATATATTTAGATTAACGAAAGTCTAAAATAACATAAGTAAAATATTTCTTTTTGAAGAGAAAATCTGAATGTAAATTTTTTTTATTACAGCAACATCATGATCATCAAGTACCACAACCTCGGCAGCATCATCCTCAGCAACATCAGCATCATTCCCAACATCAACATCATCCACAACATCAGCATCATCAACAGTTTCCATCACATCAGCAAATGCATGCTGTGCATCATCAGTCTCTTTCTCATCCCCAACATTTACAATCACCCCAAATCAGCCAAATGCCTCATCATCAATCTCCGCACATTCAACATCATCAACCTTCACACAATCATCACCAATCTCCTCATAATCAGCATCATCATCATCATCAGTCACCGCACAATCATCACCAATCACCGCACAATCATCACCAGTCTCCGCACAATCATCACCAGTCACCGCACAATCATCATCAGTCATCGCACAACCATCATCAGTCACCGCATAATCAGTCTCAACATATTCTACATTCTCAACAACATATGCAGTCCCACCCACATATGCAACAACATATGCAGCATCCCGTTTACGGTAACATGTTGCACAACGATATCAGCTATCAACAATATCCAACATCAATGGAAGCTTCTTCTATGCTACAGCAGAATATAGACTCGCAGAAACAATTACATTTCTCTCCTTATACCGATCCTAATATTGAAACGAGTAAACCATACAGAATGCCGCCCGAGTTACCCTACATCAAATCGCCTGGAATGAATCGTAAAGATATCAAATATCTTGAAAGCGCGGAAGATAAAGAGAACGCTATTGTTGTGGATTATAATGGCCCACTTGAAGAAAATATGATACCTAAACCGGATGAGAATAATCTTTATATTGACGAGAGTTTGGGTATAACTCCTTTGTCGACTGCTAATGAGACGTGTTTTACAGAAGCCTTTAATACACCATTAACAAGTTCTACTCCAATGACTAATCATTTCAAGCCATTGACATCATACAGGATAAAAGATGACTCACAATTTTCAAATCAGAATACTGTGTCCCAGCCGTATGTATTGATTTTTTTACTTTTGGAGGTATATAATGAGCATCTAATTAACTTTATTTAATGCTGAACAGAGTTGGCAGAAGCAGTACCTAATGCCGAAGGTGGTGATAAATTAAGCGTGATATTAGAATCTACACGAGAATATGTATCAAGCAGTTCAGCGAGTAGTAATTATACAACCAAAACAACTGGACTAACTTTTGCATTAACGAGAGAAGATATGATTCCTTTTAAAGAACAACCTGTAGATACAAGTATGTATAACAATTTTGTTAATAATGAATGTTATACATTTTTATTTCCTGCAGTTATATATTTAAGATATAATTTCTAAAATCTATTTATTTGAACTATCAAGTAAATATATTAAGTAAATGATTAATAAATATGTTCTTCAAGTTTTTATTGAAAAATATGAAATTGTTTAACTTGACAATTATACATAAAGTTGTAGAAGAGGAGTCCAATGAATCCGTGCTGTCTGTGAATCAACCTTATGAACAAAGCAGTATGCGCAAATCCAGGCTGTTCACGCTCAAAGTCCACGTACAGTACAACGACACGTTGATCAAATTACGTCCGAGATAAAGAATAATTGCGATTAAGAAAATCCATCAATTTAAAACTTAATGAAGAGAACAATTCTGAAAAAGTTGACACCATGGAATGCGAGGAGCATGAACCCATGGAACAAGTGGAGGAAGAGAGTTTCGTGCTCCCATCGAGAGATATAAATCCATTTGATAAAATTTAATAGCTGGCCTGTTGAAAAACATAAAGTTTCCACAACCCCATCATGCTGATGGATTTAAAAGAATAGATATCAATTTGAATAAGCTTGTGCCTTCTACCATGATTACGCTTGGTCAGTATTTAATTCTATGAATTTAAATTTAAGCCACATTTATTATTGAAAAACATTTATAAGATTTTTAATACTAATCTATATGTTTGTGATTGTGCAGACACCGAAGCATATGATTTGGAAAGTGCCTTGGGAAAGGAATGTATGGACAGTTTTTAAAGCGGTCAATTTGCAAACAAACGAGACTGTTGCTCTTAAAACGCAAAGACCTGCATGGGTTTGGGAATATTATATCGTACGAGAAATAAAAGCTCGTCTTACAAATCCGCATATGGTACATAACATAAATTTGTCTTCTACCTTGATCCATTATTTAAATATACATATGATTTCTTACTTATCAGCAAATTAATTCGTTTTTAACATTATGATAATATTCTTTTCAGTTGCGTGGTTTTATGGATGTAACAATGGCATACGTGGCCAACAATGGAAGTATACTAGTTTCAGAATATTCAAAGTTTGGAACGTTATTAGCTGTGACCAATCAGATAAAAATGTCCACTGGCAAACCTCTGATGGAAGCTTTAACTATTTTCTTTACAATCGAGATGCTTCAAATCGTGGAGTACTTACATAATGCCAAATAATACATGGCGATATAAAGCCAGATAATTTTTTATTAATGCGACCGTTAGTATTCATTTTTTATTAAATTTTCTTTTTTCCTAATAACATTCTGTGATAAATAATATTGATCATCTAATATATTTAATATATACTGTGATACATAATTGTTTGTAATATTCATTTATACAAGATATAAAGTCAGTGAAAACATTTTAATTAACTATTTAGTAACTATTTTCAAAAATCTTATAATAATTTAACTTTTTTTGAAGAAAAGGTTTTCTACTTGATAATATAAATCGTAAGAATTAAAAATTTACATCAAATATGGATTTCGAAAATAATCAATAATTGTATAGTTTATTCTTTCTAATTATTACACATTAAGGGTTGGTTCCAACCTCTTGGTAAACTTACCTATTAGGTAAATATGTGTCTTTATTTATTTAAGAAAAAAAAAATGAAGATGGACACATGCTTACCTGATAAATAAGAGGTTGGAACTGTTTTAATTATTTTTTCTTTATCTATAAATGCTTTATAATGTTTTATAATGCTTGTCAACAGACCTACGCAAGATGTAAGGCCAACTATACAACTGATAGATTTTGGATGTAGCATAGACATGAAACTATTACCAGAAAATACAACGTTTACACAAGTTATAAAAACTGAAGATTTTACTTGTATTGAAATGCAAACTGGAAGACCATGGACATATCAGACTGACTTATATTGTCTAGCGGCGACCAGTCACTGTTTATTGTTCGGCAATTACATGAGAGTGTCTAATGTAGCTGGCCGTTGGTTTATTGCCTCGAAATTGCCAAGGTATATAAATAATAAGCATATGATTGATTCAGAAGTCACATTTATTAAAGATTATTTTAACATTGTACATTTTTAAAATGATTTTATAGGTACGCTAAGAAAGCCGCTTGGGAACAATTTTCACGGAACTATTAAATATCGAATCGTGCGAGAAAATGCCTGATTTAGCGAAATTAAGGAATATGATGGAGGAGACGCTGGCACAAATACCGGAAGTGCAAACGAAATTTCGAACTTTCGTCAATATCCTCAACAAACGATAACGCTTGCTGTATCTGATGATATGTTCCAATGTGTACACATATTTAGCAAAGAACCAACGTGTAATAAGAAACATTAATGTTATTGTGCTATTTATTATAAAGAAGTTAATACTACAGTGAGATAAATATATGTATTTACATAGTTATGACATACGAAAATGCACTTTACGGCCTGCTTCGTGGAGGCTTTATCGATGTATTCGTTGCTTGCACATAATCAACATTATTAGGACCATTATGCAACGAGTCTGACCCCTCCAAAATGTTTCAGAAACTCATGAGATATGCGGAGATTTATACGGTAGATATTTGAAAATGTACTTGTTAGCTCTCAAACAACATATGCGTTTACTATATACGTTATGAAGGAATGATTGTACGATTGTATGATTAAAAAATCTTACAAAAATTTATGTATGTAAAAATGGATAGTACAATATGCGTGTGATACGGTATGGATCCAATTTACAAGATGACATGCAGAAATGGATAAGTGCATGCATACTGAGTACTTGAGTACCTTGTATAGATAATTAATGTATATGTAATCATTGTATATTTAAAATAGATTTTGATTAAGCCATTCTGTTGTAAACAGGTTTTGTTGCTTTCTAATATTCTCTGAAATGTATGAAAATATACCGTGTCAATGATGTTAACCGATTGTTTCAAACATTCTTCCCAAATACATTAATTATGCAAAGCAGTGAATTAGTTTTATTACAAAGCGGCGGCACATGACAACGTACAATACATATATGTATATGCGATACAGTTTTAATTTGGATATGTGCAGGCTTACTTCGAGTGTCCACTAAACAGGCCTTTTTGTAGTATATATTTAAGTTAAGACTTTCTAAATATAGACAAATGTGCACATGACAAAATCGACAGAGATGTCGAGGTTGCGTTTCAATTTTAGATTTTATAAAGATATGCAAGAGCTTTTGGTTGTCCGTAAAAGCGTATATACTAATAAATTAAATTATATATGTATACACATACCAGAACGAGCATATGTGTATGTTTAATATACCATAATTGACAACCTATCGTTCTTGTTTACAAATTTAATGAGAATTTATGAGAATATGCCTTATATTATTTTAACGGTGTAACGTAAAAAAAGAATGATGTTCAGATACAAAGCTTTAAGATTAAAAACAGTTGACGTATATTGATACATTTATTAAAATCGATAACACCAAAATATAAATGTGTGTATGTGTATATATATATATAATTACACACATTTATATATTCCAATCTATTTTTCATCGCTAAAATTGCATGTTATGATCAATCTTCTTACAATCTTAAAACACATAATACAAATTTGTAAAATATTATGGAATTTCCAATATCATATACATATTTCTGTTATTTCTTTATATTTATTCAATGCAATTTAATATAAAACGTTTTTTGCTAATAATTCAGTGTTAATTTTGAACAAGAATAAACATTTATTATTACAATTATATACATAATCAGAATTGCATGAAAAATAGTAAATTTTACACTTTCCAGATATTTTACTTTAAAATCGTAATTCTTTTTTTATAAAAATTTATTGAATATCCAGTATATAGGAACAATAAAGAAAATTCAAATTTTGATGGTATTCAGCGAGGTATGGTTACTGTTGTATATATCTATAGATTAAAAATTAGTTGCAGACTAACGTCAAGTGAATGGCAGTTGGGCAGAGCATAGAAGACAGTTGGGTAAAGCAGAAATGATGCAGTCAATGACCCTATAAAATTCTTGAACTACAAAGTTACAATAAGAATAAAATTAACAATAAATAAAAACAAAAGAAAAAAAATTTGTGTTTATAATAAACTAGAACATTACAAGCGCGTGCTGCGCGCGCGCTATTTAACTTTTTACTTTAAAAATAATAATTGCAATTTGATTTTCTCTATCTTTCATTTACATTAATCAAACGTCTTCTGCAATTTTAAATAAAAAATTTAAAGTTTAATTATACATACATACATACCTACATACCTACCTACATACATACATACCAACATACATACCTACTTGCATACTTACTGCTATCTAGCTACCTAGCTACCTAGCTACCTAGTTACATATTTATCTAGTTACGTTCGCTCGTTTGCTCCCTTCCTTGCACCCTTTTTCACTCACTCACTCACACACTCAGTCACTCACTGGCTCACTCCTCGCTCACTCCTCGCTCACTCGCCAGCTCGCTCACTCGCTCACTCCTCGCTCACTCCCGGCTCACTCCCGGCTCACTCCCGGCTCACTCCCGGTTCACTCCCGGCTCACTCCCGGCTCACTCCTCGCTCACTCTTCGCTCACTCACTCGCTCACTCCTGGTTCACTCCTGGCTCACTCCCGGCTCACTCCCGGCTCACTCCTGGCTCACTCCTCGCTCACTCCCGGCTCACTCCTCGCTCACTCCTCGCTTACTCACTCGCTCACTCCTGGCTCACTCCTGAATCACTCCCGACTCACTCCCGGCTCACTCCCGGCTCACTCCTCGCTCACTCCTCGCTCACTCCCGGCTTACTCCCGGCTCACTCCTGGTTCACTCCTGGCTCACTCCTGGCTCACTCCCGGCTCACTCCCGGCTCACTCCTCGCTCACTCCCGGCTCACTCTTCGCTCACTCACTCGCTCACTCCTCGCTCACTCCCGGCTCACTCCCGGCTCACTCCCGGCTTACTCCCGGTTCACTCCCGGCTCACTCCTTGCTCACTCCCGACTCACTCCCGGCTCACTCCCGGCTCACTCCCGGTTCACTCCCGGTTCACTCCCGGCTCACTCCTCGCTCACTCACTCGCTCACTCTTGGTTCACTCCTGGCTCACTCCTGGTTCACTCCCGGCTCACTCCCGGCTCACTCCCGGCTCACTCCTCGCTCACTCCTCGCTCACTCCTCGCTCACTCACTCGCTCACTCCTGGTTCACTCCTGGCTCACTCCTGGCTCACTCCCGGCTTACTCCCGGTTCACTCCCGGCTCACTCCTTGCTCACTCCCGACTCACTCCCGGCTCACTCCCGGTTCACTCCCGATTCACTCTCGGCTCACTCCTCGCTCACTCACTCGCTCACTCCTGGCTCACTCCTGGTTCACTCCCGGCTCACTCCCGGCTCACTCCCGGCTCACTCCTCGCTCACTCCTCGCTCACTCCTCGCTCACTCACTCGCTCACTCCTCGCTCACTCACTCGCTCACTCCTGGTTCACTCCTGGCTCACTCCTGGCTCACTCCCGGCTCACTCCCGGCTCACTCCTCGCTCACTCCCGGCTCACTCTTCGCTCACTCACTCGCTCACTCCTGGTTCACTTCTGGCTCACTCCCGGCTCACTCCTCGCTCACTCCCGGCTCACTCCCGGCTCACTCCCGGCTCACTCCCGGCTCACTCCCGGCTCACTCCCGGCTCACTCCCGGCTCACTCCCGGCTTACTCCCGGTTCACTCCCGGCTCACTCCTCGCTCACTCACTCGCTCACTCTTGGTTCACTCCTGGCTCACTCCTGGTTCACTCTCGGCTCACTCCCGGCTCACTCCTCGCTCACTCACTCCTCGCTCACTCACTCGCTCACTCCTGGTTCACTCCTGGCTCACTCCCGGCTCACTCCCGGCTCACTCCCGGCTCACTCCTCGCTCACTCCCGGCTTACTCCCGGCTTACTCCTGGTTCACTCCTGGCTCACTCCCGGCTCACTTCCGGCTCACTCCTCGCTCACTCCCGGCTCACTCTTCGCTCACTTACTCGCTCACTCCCGACTCACTCTTTGCTCACTCACTCGCTCACTCCTGGTTCACTCCTGGCTCACTCCCGGCTCACTCCTCGCTCACTCTTCGCTCACTCACTCGCTCACTCCTGGTTCACTCCTGGCTCACTCCCGGCTCACTCCTGGCTCACTCCTGGCTCACTCCCGGCTCACTCCCGGCTCACTCCCGGTTCACTCTCGGCTCACTCCTCGCTCACTCACTCGCTCACTCTTGGTTCACTCCTGGCTCACTCCTGGTTCACTCCCGGCTCACTCCCGGCTTACTCCTGGCTCACTCCTCGCTCACTCCCGGCTCACTCCTCGCTCACTCACTCGCTCACTCCTCGCTCACTCACTCGCTCACTCCTGGTTCACTCCTGGCTCACTCCTGGCTCACTCCCGGCTCACTCCCGGTTCACTCCTCGCTCACTCCCGGCTCACTCTTCGCTCACTCCTCGCTCACTCCCGGCTCACTCCCGGCTCACTCCCGGCTTACTCCCGGTTCACTCCCGGCTCACTCCTTGCTCACTCCCGACTCACTCCCGGCTCACTCCCGGCTCACTCCCGGTTCACTCCCGGTTCACTCCCGGCTCACTCCTCGCTCACTCACTCGCTCACTCTTGGTTCACTCCTGGCTCACTCCTGGTTCACTCCCGGCTCACTCCCGGCTCACTCCCGGCTCACTCCTCGCTCACTCCTCGCTCACTCCTCGCTCACTCACTCGCTCACTCCTGGTTCACTCCTGGCTCACTCCTGGCTCACTCCCGGCTTACTCCCGGTTCACTCCCGGCTCACTCCTTGCTCACTCCCGACTCACTCCCGGCTCACTCCCGGTTCACTCCCGATTCACTCTCGGCTCACTCCTCGCTCACTCACTCGCTCACTCCTGGCTCACTCCTGGTTCACTCCCGGCTCACTCCCGGCTCACTCCCGGCTCACTCCTCGCTCACTCCTCGCTCACTCCTCGCTCACTCACTCGCTCACTCCTCGCTCACTCACTCGCTCACTCCTGGTTCACTCCTGGCTCACTCCTGGCTCACTCCCGGCTCACTCCCGGCTCACTCCTCGCTCACTCCCGGCTCACTCTTCGCTCACTCACTCGCTCACTCCTGGTTCACTTCTGGCTCACTCCCGGCTCACTCCTCGCTCACTCCCGGCTCACTCCCGGCTCACTCCCGGCTCACTCCCGGCTCACTCCCGGCTCACTCCCGGCTCACTCCCGGCTCACTCCCGGCTTACTCCCGGTTCACTCCCGGCTCACTCCTCGCTCACTCACTCGCTCACTCTTGGTTCACTCCTGGCTCACTCCTGGTTCACTCTCGGCTCACTCCCGGCTCACTCCTCGCTCACTCACTCCTCGCTCACTCACTCGCTCACTCCTGGTTCACTCCTGGCTCACTCCCGGCTCACTCCCGGCTCACTCCCGGCTCACTCCTCGCTCACTCCCGGCTTACTCCCGGCTTACTCCTGGTTCACTCCTGGCTCACTCCCGGCTCACTTCCGGCTCACTCCTCGCTCACTCCCGGCTCACTCTTCGCTCACTTACTCGCTCACTCCCGACTCACTCTTTGCTCACTCACTCGCTCACTCCTGGTTCACTCCTGGCTCACTCCCGGCTCACTCCTCGCTCACTCTTCGCTCACTCACTCGCTCACTCCTGGTTCACTCCTGGCTCACTCCCGGCTCACTCCTGGCTCACTCCTGGCTCACTCCCGGCTCACTCCCGGCTCACTCCCGGTTCACTCTCGGCTCACTCCTCGCTCACTCACTCGCTCACTCTTGGTTCACTCCTGGCTCACTCCTGGTTCACTCCCGGCTCACTCCCGGCTTACTCCTGGCTCACTCCTCGCTCACTCCCGGCTCACTCCTCGCTCACTCACTCGCTCACTCCTCGCTCACTCACTCGCTCACTCCTGGTTCACTCCTGGCTCACTCCTGGCTCACTCCCGGCTCACTCCCGGTTCACTCCTCGCTCACTCCCGGCTCACTCTTCGCTCACTCCTCGCTCACTCCCGGCTCACTCCCGGCTCACTCCCGGCTTACTCCCGGTTCACTCCCGGCTCACTCCTTGCTCACTCCCGACTCACTCCCGGCTCACTCCCGGTTCACTCCCGGTTCACTCTCGGCTCACTCCTCGCTCACTCACTCGCTCACTCTTGGTTCACTCCTGGCTCACTCCTGGTTCACTCCTGAATCACTCCCGATTCACTCCCGGCTCACTCCCGGCTCACTCTTCGCTCACTCCTCACTCACTCCTCACTCACTCCTTACTCACTCTTCACTCACTCCTTACTCACTCCTCACTCACTCCTCACTCACTCACTCACTCACTTACTTACTCACTTACTCCTCACTCACTCTCACTCACTCACTCACTCACTCATTCACTCACTCACGCACGCACCCCATCCACGTCGCTAACCCATGTGCACACTGCAAACGAAGTAAAGTTCACATGTGTTTGCAGGTTTCCAATACAATGTCTGGTAACGGAATTAACACTTACTCATTTTACAAGTACACTCATAAAAAAAGTAAACAAAGACATTGCTTCGCTGTGGTCACACACAAACACACACACACACACACATTTAAATTTTTGTCTACAAATTATGGATTTCCTACTTACCGACATTTAAAAAAATTTTTTTTGAGTCGCCAAAAATCTTTGCATGTTTTTGACACCACAGACGCGTGCTTCGCGCGCGCTACTTAACTTTTTATTTTTTACCTTTTAAAAATAAATTACAACAATAAATGTATAGATAATATTTATACAAATTTGACAGCTGTCAAAATTCAATTGCAATGACAGCTACTCTTGCAACACGAAGTAAGCGCAGCGAGAGAACCAATTGGCATCGCGGAAAAGCGACAACAATGATCTTCGAGAAATGCGAGCAATCGACTTTACATGCCTTTTTTTAGATAGGAGGATTAGACTAATATTTTTGCGATGAGCATATTTGCACCTTTTAATTAGAGCGTAGCAAATGTAAGAAAGCATATTAGCATTTATTAGCTACGCTTTCTCATATTCACACACATTTCCTTCTTTCTGTTTTGAACTTACTCAAATATGCTTTATTTTATTTACGCTGAAAATTCAAAGAACACGTAGCTAGGTAGATTTTTTTCATTTCCTAATTTTAAATGGACGTTGTGAGCATATGATAGCTATGACAGACATTTAATGACAAATGTAAGAACTGAATCGATATCATCAACGAAATGGGCTACGGTGTACCAGACATAGTCTTGTATTTCAGAAGATCTTGGGCAGAAGATTTGAAAATCCTCAAAGGTCCTTGATTATCCATCACAGTTCTCCACTGAGTATTGTTGAGTAAATCAGTATAATTTAATACAGGTAATATTAATTCGCATTTAACAACATTAAATAGATTGCTTGGTTTCGTAATTTTATTTCTGTAATACGAAAATCTCATTCAAAGTCATGAAAATAAGATAGGAAATGAATATAAAATATAGATAAAATATACAACATTAAATGTAGATACAAATTATAATTAAATTTATCCTTTTAAAAGAATACCCTTTAAAAATTATATTTTAAAATAAAACGTATAAATGATATAATTAATAAATGTTTTTATATATAGGCAGGCTTTCTAGATAAAACATTCAACACAAGGAAATGTTGAATAAAAAATTAATAAGTTTAAAAGAATAAATCTGTAAAAATTATATAAAGCTATATAATTAATTTCATTTCTATGATATTATCACAATAATTCATATTAATCCCTTCTTGTAACATAACAACAAAAATAGTAATTATTACCATATCAATTTTAATTTGAAAATAACAAGAAATTATTGAGCAGTTTGTAGATAATTTGTGGAACTATTAAATTAAAGATTTAATATAAGTAATAATTTATCTGCAAGTTGCAAATTTATAAAAAAATTCATACATAAAAAATGACATTATAAAATATGTACGATTGCTGAGTGTAGCAATGCATATTAAGTAAAAAAATGCATATTTAAATCAAATAGATTGTTCACATTCGGTTATCTTTAATTCACTTTTAGTCTTATCTTTTATAGCATAATTACACATTGACAATATCCATCAATATCTAATCATAATTACATAGCTTTATCCATCTTGCATACTCCTAAAAAAAAACGCAAGTGAAATTGCGTTACATAATGTACCTTAGGATCAGAGACAATAAGTAATGTGCACATATATATTTTCCAATTGAAAAGATATGCCTGAAGCATACATACAAAATACATCACAAGCCGTCAATTAGTTAGTTTTGATTATAATAATCGCTAGATTATACTAAATTGAATGTATTGAATGCAATTTCCTGTAACCAATGTACATTTAATTATTACAGTGTACAAGCGCAAAAGAGATGTACAATGCTAACACATTCTTTGGTATAACAATTAAATATAACCCCATATTAAGATATTAATAACATTTGATTATAATAATGCTCAGAGAAGCCAATTTGTACTAATTAGATATATAATAAGCTTATAGATGTGTCTGGTCATAATTTCGAGAAATATTGTTAATATATAATTTATTTTTGTTGCCAGCTGATAAATTTTTCAATAAATATAATAACGTGCACTATTAAAGCCTATTCTTAATTCACCATGTATTTAAATATTCGTGTCTCATGTCTCTGTAGATTTCAAAATATTCGTAATTATTTTTGTAAAATAAAGACAGGAATATACGTTAAATAAAATTATTTTTGGATCTCGATAAAGCATAGGTAAAATTATCACTGTTATATTTGTATTGATATCTTTATCTATGATCTTGAACAATTTAATTTAAATGTATAACTTGTGCAATGTATTAAATATTTGAGAATTTTAATTATAAATTGTGTAAAATTTATTTTTTTTTGTTAATAGCACTAATAATGTCTTTATCTTTAAAAAGATCATAAATAATGATACCAATAGTCAATATATATAATAAGAGATTGATTGGTAATTATTATGTAGAATATAAATCTGGTTAAATATAGGCCTTCTGATGGCATTGATTAATATATGTTTTATATAATCATTTTATCTTATACATCAATACATACATATATATTTGTATATAATGTTTTAGATAATTAGGTGTAAATCACGTCAAATCAATTTAACATTAGCGTCCATGAGCCACTATCGATCGATAGAATGGAATTTTGATCATTAGTGCACATTACATTACAGTACATATTAAACAAATATAAAATATTAAATCGAAGTGCCTGTCCTCTCCCGCTTTATCACTCCCAATAATTAATACATTACTTGATACAATTATTTCACATCGTGCTGCATAAAGTGGGAGACAAGCTTTTAACTAGACTACAATGTAATTAAATTTAAAATATTTAATGTATACTTAAATAAATGTAAAAGTTTCTACATAAAAATTAATGAAACTTTATAGATACCGATTTAAAATATTTCATATTTTGTATAGAAAGTAAAACTATTACGTAATATGCAAGAACAAAAATCGTTATATATAATAATTATATAAAAAATAATTGTATATTAAATTGGAAAGTACGTTTGTTTTAGAATTAAATATATCCGCCAGAAATCTATTGAAGAATGACATAACTTGATTCATATCTTTCCAAGTTTAATTTGTAAATAAAGACTTTATTATGCTTCATGATTTTAGTGATGTATAACATTTTCACCTTATAATAATCCTATTTAATACGTATATAAGATTATTTTAACTAATAAATACACCAATTGTCACTTGTTACCTCATGACGCGACATGCGCAAAATTAAATTGCACAAAGTAAATGTGTTCAGATTAAAATGAAGAGCAGGAGTAAAGTCAATTCAGATCGGAGAAGGATGAAGCGGTGGACAGGTAAGCCCCAGCCCCTAGCAGCACCCACCACCCTGCGCACTACCTTGTCCTCCAGTTCCTGCTAAACCTCCAGGACTTGTTGGTGAATGTTGTGGTCCAATCTTAATACCATTTGCCTGTACAATTCAATTGTTGTTAATTTAGAAACAGTCTAGCGTTATTTACACAGAGCGACTTTTGACGCTTGTCGCTGACGTCTTTTATTGCCAGCTTGTTGCTCTTATAGAGTAAATTTCTGACCAATAAAATTCGCTAGTATTAAAGCATTTACACGTTGCTAACAAAGTCGCCAGCATTTTAGCGTTTTCTATTCGCTAGCGTTTACAATTTTAAAGTGCGCGGTGTAGTCGCTGCGACAAAATTGTTACCGTTCTTGTCAAAATAACTATCAGCGTTAAAAAACGTTCGTGTCAAGACGGTAGCATATAAATCAGCGAATAATTTGATATACTGTGCATATACGAGATGGCCAACTGATATTTCGACTTTGTTGTTTGAACATGCATATATGTGTATGTGTTTTTTCCTGTTTTTCAAATATAATGTAAAAAAACTGATAAAAAGAGATAAAGATATGTAACTATATTATCACTGTGTATTTATGTTATTTCTTATCTTCTTTCATATTAATATAAGATAAACAGATAAATGTTTATGTTTTATGATTATACAAAAGTATGTTTTCTTTAATACACATTAAAAAATAATAAATTAAAATGTCAGAAAAAGAATGACAGATTCAAAAAAAGCATAAAATTATGTAAAGTTTTCTTTTTTGATTTTTACAATAAAGCACATAAGCAGATTATTAAAAGAATTATTCATTAATCATACCTCATTGTTAATGTCAAAGACTCCCTCTTGTATTTTTTCATAAATTTCTTTTGCCGTATTGATGAACGCTTCTTCTACATTAGCTGCAGTTTTAGCACTGGTTTCCATAAAAACAAGACCATGCTCCCGTGCAAAAGCCTCGCCTTCTTCTCTCCTCACCTCTCTTCGGCTATCCAGATCACTTTTGTTACCAATTAACATGATAACCATATTGGAATTTGAATGTTGCCTTGCATCTTCCAGCCATGTTGTAAGATGATTAAAAGTTTCCCTACGTGTAATGTCATATACCAATAGAGCTCCGGCCGCTCCACGATAATAGGACCTCGTTATAGAACGAAAAGCCTCTTGGCCCGCCTATAAAATGTAAATCAAGAAAATAATTAACAGTTTATCTTTCCTAATAAAAAAAAAAATAAAATTTACAAAATTTCATTTGTATCTAAAATCATTTAAAATTTAAAATAAAAAACTTTAATTTGTAAGATTTTTTCAATAATGATTGAAGATCTTTCTTTAGATAAGAATCTAAAGCTATGTGAATTTCTTTATAAATAATAATGTGTGTTAACTTATAAATATCAATTAATAATATACTTCTTGATTAAGAACTATGAGCTTATTAATAAATATTAATGACGTAATGTAATTTTAAAATACAAATATAAATAAAAATTAAATAATTACAGTGTCCCAAATCTGCAGTTTAATTTGCTTGCTATCAATGGTAATCATACGAGCACCAAACTCGACTCCTATTGTCAAGTCATGAACTGGCTGAAATCTCTTATCCGTAAATTGAAGAAGAAGACAGGACTTTCCAACTCCTATACAAAAATAATATCACCATATTTATATATATTATAATGCCGCTGTAACAAAATGAATTAAAAATATCAAAGTTCTCTATGCATATTATCTTATTTTTTACAAGTTTTTATATTATATACTCGTGATATCGGATTCTTACATAACTTTACATCCATTATTTATTATAGTAATTTGCAATTGCAAAAATTTAAATTTTATGGAAATAAAATTAAAGCAATATTTCTATACAATAACAAAAAATGTACAAGCTACACAGTTGGAGCAGTGCAAAACAGTTCCATCGTAAGACACAACGTATAATATATGCTATTTATAGACATTAACATAGAAATCGACGTGATAGTTCGCCAAGCCGTACAGAGATCAATCGGCATGTACCAGCAAGAATAAATCAAACGACAATATGACACGAGACAAGTAGTCCAAAAATCAAACGCATCAAATATCTGCTGACACGCGACGTGTATATTTAAAGGGGTAAATGTGCATCGAGAGAAATCTCCCCTTCGTTGGCAGCCTCCGGGAAGCGGAATTGCTATTCTCGTGCTTACGTATCAGCGATATTGTCGCGCGCCACGGAAACGAAAACAATGGGTCCTGTCACGGACGACGTAGAAGATACGCACGGAGGAGCGACGAAGGTTTTTTCGCGGCGGTGCGAAACCCTCCGCACGCACGTCACATTATTTACCTGTGTCTCCGATAATGATATACTTGAACAGGTACGCGTACGACATTTCGACGATACGCGAGGTTGACGGTGAGACGCGCGGACAATCTTTCGGTGAGAGACACACCAGGAAACAGAACTCTCCCTCCCTGTCACGTCTCTTATCTCTTCTGCTCCAGCATGACGTCACGCGGGCGCTTCGGCAGGCCTCGGGTTACTTCGACTTTCCGATAACTCCGACGCCGTCGTCGAGACACGTCGTCGATCGCCGATTGGTCGACGTTGGTGAAATTGAGAGCTCATCTTGAGATCTACCGGAAGACGCGGCCGTTCAATTTCTTATGCCGGGGGCAATGCTCACGATATGTTGTTGCATTCGAGATTGGCTACATTCAGAAAACACAACCGTTGCACAACAGTTGAGTAATTCGCTAATATAATTAGTCTAAATTTAGAGATCTAACAGTAAGGATTAATAATCACTGACCGCTCACTGATCACTTTCTCTTATCTGTCCGCAAACATATTACGGAATCAGAGTTCATGAAAACTGAATTTAAGTGTATAATTTCATTATTTTGGATTAATCTCATTTTTAGAGCGATTTAAAGGACCTCAAAGCGTTTTTGCGTATCAACAAGGCTATAATTAAAAGAGAATTCACGATTACGCGCCTCTCGATTGAGATCGATCGATCCGTCGATCGATCGTCGCGATCGTTGCGGGTTTTTCGGTCGCGTCGGTTGGCGGCAGTGCTTGGCGCAACCCCGCTTGATGCTCGCGCACGTTGCGTCGGTCACGCAATTCCGAATTGTCGCAACAAGTACGGTACAGCGCGCGCGGGTAACGGACACTTTTTACGGAGTTCCGTTTAGAAAAGGTTGTTTGGAATTCATTGGAATTTCCGTGATTCCGTCGAGGGCGTCGAGTATTTTTTTACGCGCACACGCGTGTATTGTTCTACGCGCGCCAACCGCCGTCGATTCTCGCCGCCCTTTCACCGACGACGGCGACGACGACGACGACGCTGGAGAAACGTCGGGCAGAGCGCCCCGACTCCGACGTAAAGCGCGCAAAAACCGAGCAAGAGATCGCCGACGAGATTCAGGTAATAAACAAAACTCGCCGCGGGCGAGCGATCATCGCGGCAGAGAGAAAGAGAGAACTTGATCGGGGAAACGACGGTTCAATGTGTACCACCGAGAGCGAATTAACCTTAACGGAACGTTGCCTTATCCAACAAACCGAATCGTCGGGCTCGACGTGAAGATCCAATCGCGTTCTTGTGTCAAGGCCGATTTTTTCTTACTGTTCGTTCGACGCCACTTGTCAACATTGACACGCTCCGTGACGTTATTCCGTCGAATTTCGATTTTATCTCCGAACTAACCTTTCCCTCGGCTATGCCTCAACTGTGCTCATTTCCCCCGAGTTTAATAGAATGATTTGAGAAGTCAGGAAGATATAATGCAAGTTTAAGAAGCCTTCTTGTGCGAAATAATTGTGCCAATAGGGCAATTAAAGCAACATGGATCCTTCTATGAGAGAAAAACAAATGTATTTTCCACTTTAAAAGCAATATATGGAAATAATAACAAAATATGTAAGCAAAATGAGAAACCATCTATTCATATTCGAGCAGTATAAGTAACGTAATTGGGAGAGATTAATGTATTTATACGTTGAGTGTTTGTATATTCTGCAATAGAGATGCTATTACATTCTCTTTGATGACTAACTTGTGTGATTAACGGTGTGTTTGTAAAGTGATAATTTCTAAGAATAACATATCTTTATATTTGCGATAAAAGGAGTAATATTCTATAATCAACCTGTTAGATTAAGTTTTACTTTAGAGCAAGGTACGCAAGTTCGTAATGTTTGCACGTTAAGTGCTTTACGTTTGAATGTAAATTCCATTTTGTATATTTGAAAAGCGCATGTACTTGTAAATAACCATTTTGTAATTTTTGTTCTAGGATAGAGGACTGTATCGAAGGAGGGTAACAAATCTGGAAGACACATCATGGCAAACCAGACGGACAAGCCATAGGCTTTGTAAGTAGAGTCATTAAATACTAATGCATGGGCATTTAAGGAAATTTATTAACAAAAAGATTATAAGAAGAAAAAATCAAGTACTTCTTTGTTGTTGTCATAAATCATGTCATTGAATACAGAAAAATTATATTGCTCAGGAGAAGCTTCGGTTAGAACATTAGGACAATTCAGATTGATTTGGATTTAGATTTGCATATGTTAGTGGAGCATGTTCCTTTAAAATTTTTAATTTAAAACAGTTTAAATCTGAGATTGATTGTGGTCTAAAACTGAATAAAATGCTTATTCTGAAATATCAAATGCAATTAACATAATTGCAAAATAAAAAAAGGCAAAATAAATGTGCCAATTAAATGTGTCAATAAAGTAATAATCAAATAATTTTCATACATACTCAATAGTTCAAGAATAGAAATATATATGTATACATATATGTTTATATAATTTTATATATTATGTATTTATTACATTTATATATTATTTATACATATATATATATATATATATTATATATATATATTTCATTGCTTTTTATGATTCAAATTTTAACTCAAATTGCAGTATTAGAGTGGTATACTCTAGGAATATTTCTACCTTCCCGCGCTTCTTATCTCTGCAAGTTTTGCGACTATCGCAACGTTAGTATTAATGCCCTGGTATTTGTGTACGTACGACAGTAGAGATTTTAGCACCAACGAGGTGTGATCGAACGCTTTGATTGATTCATGATTTTCCCCGGTTTTGCGCATTATCGCGGTGAATATCGTTCTATTAAATGTCATTTCTGCATCGATTTCGTGACGCGATAATCGTTTAAATATGGTGAAGCAAGTCGATAATGTTGCAAGTATAAATTAAAACAAACGGGAAGGAGTAAAAGAATGTCTGGCATCCAAAGAAGAAAGAGCTGGTATCATAAAGCCGAGGCA
>NW_023415382.1:0-45700 GCF_013373865.1 Monomorium pharaonis | reverse complement strand
CGACGTAAAGTATAACGTGGAATTCGCGTAATTGGAGCAGCCATTACGCGCGAATAAGCGCGTTACATGTCGGTCTAAGACTCTAATTTAGCCGTAATTAATTCTGCATAGGGCAATACGTTTCGCTGAATGTCCATCGAGTAGCGGTAGCCTATCTTTTCTAACGGAAATTTTCGCATGGCTGTGGTAAGTTTAAAAGTATAAAAATGTTACGGGCTTTAGCTTGCTAGATCATATTTCGAACCGTGATATATTTCGAGATCCTGTCCCTCTGACATGCAAAATTTTTTATAAACATTACTTCTAGTGTAACGAAATCATTTATATAATCTATAGAAATAAATACAGATATGCTTTTTATGAAAAATAATTTAAATTACACGTTGAAATTTATGCGATCGAGATTTTGCCTTTTAAAAGTCGAAGGCTTAAAAGTACTACTCAAACAAATTCCCTTGCAATTTGAGAATACTCGAACGTGTACCTTTATCCGTGAAATAAAAGATTGAGAGTCAATTGAGACCCTTGGCAGAGCAAAGCACTGTATATATATATATGGCGCATTTGAGTGTCAACGGCATTTCAGCATACACTTTTGCGCGAAACGTTTCGACGTTGATCAAAGGGACGCGTGAAATCGCGACCTAATAAGCAGAGAGTCCACAGCGCTTGTGGACGGAAAATGCACGAGTGATATTAATGACGTATACATAGAGCAAGACCAAGGTGCCTCCTGCATAAAGTGGAATTCGTAATTGGAACTGCCACTTCACCGCGGCGTGCAGGTAAGTGTCATATGAAATCCAATTCAAATATTGTATTCAAAGGGGTTGCGTGAATTAATGTCGGACATTTATGTCACGTCTCACTCCAATTAATCATTGTGTTCCGCGTTGCCGATGATCTCGGCTGGCATTCAGATTTCTATTTAGCGCTGAAAACATTTAGAGCTGAACGCAGGCTATCTGATTCCCAGTTTTATTCACACGGACCGGCAAGAAATATTGGCTCGGGGACAATCGCATTCGAGCGCTGAATATGTGTACCAACCGTACGCAACATCCTCTCTGTAATTGCAGCGTTTCTTATCGTGTCGTGTCGTCATGCAGAAAGGTTCGCCGATTGAATGTTCCCGCGTGCAAAAACCCGCTCCGATCGTCACGTTTCCCGCCGACTACGAGTCTTGGGGCCGGTTTTATCGATGTCCTTCAGCTATAGCCACTTCGATTCCCCGACGTTCCTCAGATCGTAGCACTGACTATCGTGCAGGATGTCAGTGTCAGAATCAGAATAACCAAAAAAAAATCGCTGTTTTCATAATTATTTCAAAAAGAATTAGATATTAATATTTTACAAAACAGACTTTCTGACAGACTTGCATGTACGGAATATTATTTTACCTTTGAGCAAAAACAAAAACTTTATCGCGCTCGTAAGTTAACCGAAGCAACGGTCGTTAACCGAGGCTTAGAGTCATATTAACGGACATTAATTCCATCTCACGCAAGACGAGTGGCAAGCAAGACGGTAACAACGTACTATCACAGAGCAGATGGGCGTGTCGAGATCTTTTTACGATGCGATGCGATGCGATCCTGATGACCATGTATTATGCGTACGATTTACATATCCCGCGAGCATAAGAGTCATCTTTGCATATCATAAAGTTCGACGGACTGTCCTTCCATCTATTGACAACTGCACATTCTGCCTGTTCGATCACAGAGCATACCATAAAGTCATCATAAAGTCCCATTTGTTCGTGGTATGCACGTAAGAAAAATATTTTTTAACAAAAAAAAAGTTCGTTTATAATTTTTATTTATTATCTTTTATGCCTCCCCCTTGTAAGATCAGATGTTGTCTTTTATATCACTTTATACGGTTTTCATTATTACTTATTTCATTATTTATTGATAAATTCTATATCAATTTATTATTTAGTAATAATATAATATATGTGCGCCATTGTACATATAGATTGATTTTCATAAATCCATTCAGAAAATAATAATCTCTCGAATTTTCTCGTGGGAAGAGCCGTGAGGGAAGATGCGTAAGTGCATCTCGATGCATCCCCTATCGTGGCGTATGCTAATCACGCGGTCGGCAAACGCGCGACGATTATATCCTGACGCTTCGCGTCTTCGGATTCTCTCAAAGGAAGCGACGTCGATTACCATTAATGATGACCGTGTGCACGTAAATGCCGGGGTATATATTCCCGGGGAATGCCGCGCGCGCCGCCGCGCCGGTTCGAGTCCCGTCGAGTGTCTCCTATCATCGTCGTTTACCGTAGCTCACGTAATGATGAAGATTTGCATTCGCTGATAAATATAATTTGTACATTTAGGAGACATTGAATAATTAAATATGCACGATATGATAATATGTATATATTATGCAGCCTAACGGCGACGCTAGTGACGATAATCTAAATGCTCTTAAATCATATATATAATTTACATAAATATATTTTAATATGTAATATTAAAAATTGATATGTAAGTACTTTAAGTATATATTATGATATAATAAATTAAATTTTAATTATTAATTATTAATAAAAGAATTAGTTTTCATTATTTCAATGCATTCGATATTTTATCATATATCAGAAGCAGAACTAAAAATCGGAAAAATTTGAATAAAATAAGTTTCGATATAAATGACTAATAAAATCTTCCTTATTAGTACCATATTTTTATAATTTTCATAGTATTACTATTAAATTACAGCTTTTAAAACACATTTCTTAAATGTATTATCACTAAAATTCCCAAGATAATTTCTACATTCCGCGTGCTAAACGTTCATATTTCGGCAAAAGTTCCATGGGGAATCCAATCTCGGTCCAATGGAGTGAGTTTTGGATGTGAGCATAGTATTTAATTGCGCGAGGTGCTGCGAGCGAAAAGCATAAGACCGAAGGGAGTTTCTGCGAGGGAGAGTCGTCCCGAGCAAGAATGCACCGAGATTTACAACGGGGACGCAATTCCGGCTGGCGCGTTTACAGCGGGGAAACGAGCCGTATTATAAAGAGGAACGCGGCGGATGTCCTCGGCGTAACGCGTCTTGACGGCGGGAAATTAGATCTCTGCGGATGAAATTGGTTAACCCGAGCGTGCACCGTCGTTCCTTTCTCGAATGGCGCTCATATGTTTTACAAGATTGTGCCGTATATTAATAAAACGGTGGAAAAAAGGCCTCGTCCGGAGACCGTAATGGAAATCGCTCGGATGGATCACCAAGAAAAGAGCTGTTACACTTTATATCCCGTTACACGTGATATTCGCGAAATATGCAAATCTTTCATTTGTATGAAATCTACGTATACGTGTATGTTTGCTATAACACAAACATAAATTACTTTATAAGCTAAAATAATCCATTTTCGGCGTAGCTATAATAGACATTTCCAAAATTAGGCAATTTCAGATTTTTATTAAATATATCCAATATATTTAATATATTTAAAATTAAATTCTTTATGTGCATACTTTGTTAACAATCACGAATTTTTCGAATATTCGATAGAAATATTTATTTCACGTTCATTGTTCTACTGATTTAATACGTATATCTATCGTGAGATAATTGTCAGTAAGTATCTTCGCGTGAAATAAATGGTTCCGAAGAGTCGTGAACTTTAACGGAGGAAAGATCGAGCGACGACGTAAGGAGCGTCGTTAGTACACGCCAACCGATGTAATTCCGTGAGCACTTGAAACATCCGCGCGAAACACGCGAAAAATCCCCGTCAAGCGTTTCCAAGCGAAAATTCAAATATGAATTACGCGAATCGCATACCACAAGCAGCATTCGGGTTCAAAGTGAATGGCGCTTATGACAATAGCAGTAGCTGGCAATAAAATTCTTTTATTGCGCGGTAATTTCCGCCAATATCGATTAGACAGCCCGCAAACTTATGGTCGCTTGGAGAGCACTTACAAGATTCCTCAATGGACCTCTCCCGTGATGTAGGAGCTAAGACAAGACAAAGGCCACTTACCTGGAACAGAAATAAAAGGATTACGTCAATAACAAATTATTTTTGTAAAATAAGAATGCCTATAAGACAATCTAAATTACTATAAAATCTTACACGCTAGTGACATAATCGGCCAACACAGCTAAACGAAACATGAAACAATGTCGGTTCTGTCAATTAGATATAAAATGGATTCGCATTATTGATATCTCTCGAGCGGCGTCTTTAATAAATGCATCACGCGTCATACAAAAAAAAACAGTGGCATATATTACACAGAACAGCAATGATTATTTCAATCAAACTTATACATTAAACAGTTTTCATTAATAATATAGTACGATACTTAAACATAACTAACATGGCACGGTTACTAACGTGCAAATTAAATTTTAAAAACTTTAAAAATTTGATGTCTCGACCTTATTGGACTGAATATGATTTATTGACATTATGCATATCTGTAACACGGTACGTTGAAAATAATTCCAAAGAGAGAATAACTTGAAACGTTCATGTTCTTGACATAGTTATATTTAACAAATTTTGAAAGTTTTTACAATTGAATTTAAATTAATAACTGCGTCTCATTAATTCCGTCTAATTATCGTACTGTTAAATTTAGAGAGCCCATTGTTGTATTACATTTTACGAGTCTTCATTAATTTCTTGATTGACGAAAACTACATATATCGCATGCATAATATTCTTCGACATTTATAATATTACAGAGAGAATAAGAAAAAACGAAAAGCGGTGAGTAGCGTCTCGCGAAATTATCCACGCTCGACGGGAACCAGGTGGTTCCGCGAGGACTAAGAAACGGGGCATAATAAGGCAATATGGACCAAGACTTTCCATAATTGGTCGGGACTATCGAGTACGGTGGTCGAACAAAAGCATACCACGACCGGTCTGCCTAAAAGAGAATTCTCAGCGTGCTGTCCGGCGTTATAAGTGCGGCAGTCGCGCCGCGTGAGTCACGAAAACTTGTTCCCTGGAGCGGACAATGTCGGCCATATGTTTTACCGCATATTGCGAAAGCAACATCTCGTACAAAAATCTTGTGGTAAAAAGGTAGAGAAAGAAAATTCCTGCATGATGACAACTTCTGGTCGAGTCAACAAGAGGACTGGACATGGAGAAGATTTAAACACATAGAATTAGTCGAAACCGCAGTTTCAACATCGATTCGAGAGAGGACAAAGATTCCTGGCATTAAAAATGCAACAATTGGTAGACGGATGCATAGGTTTTGTATTTTTTTTTTTTCATATGCTATAACAAAACTGAATTCATTATAAAATATAAGTTCTAACTTGATTTTCTGATTAAAATTAGACAAATTCATTATCCAATTAATATTAGTGTAAAATTTGAGATAATTTCGCTACCCAATATATATGTATAAAATGAGATTCTGCAACCAAGATCATTTCTGCTCGCTACAACTCGCCTGAATTAAATCTAAGAAGTTTCATGCTAGAGTTTGGAGTTTGCGAAGATTTCTAGGTTGATTGCGTTCTATAATCTGGCGCCTCTTTGAACTGCAATGGTTCGTGTGATTTGATCGCCCGGGCCGGCAATCAGGACGCGGCCGCAGCGTGTTAATGTCATTTCACTACGTCCGACCAATCGTTTCTCGCATATATGCGCGGCCGGATGTTATAACCGAGACAACGACTGCACATGGGAATTCCGAAGCATGCACGACGGTCGCGTCGGATTTCGTGTCGCATACCTATGCAATTTCGACGTAACAAAAGGAGTCGGTTGCAAGTGCGAGCTTCGCGTGTCATCCTTAACGCAATCAGCATATCGCCTCGTGGGAGCGCAGTTTCTTCATGATGTCATGCCACCGCGACCAGCATAGAGTATATCTTTTTCTGACTCTTTTAGTAAAACTACAAGACTCATAACACTCAGCCAGTATTTCCAGTCCTCTGCATAATATTATAAGCATTTCATAAGCACCGTCTAAGTGTCCCTTTGCAATTTTTAACGGACTCTTGTACAATAATAAAATATAATAGCCATTATATATCATTCCAAAAGCGTCGCGAATAATAAACGAATTGCAAATGCACGTGGATTAATTCTCAGCCGTCCTTCTAAAGTAGGCAGAAATAAAACGAGATATCGCGCGAAGGAAGTTCTTGAATGTGCGTGATAAAGCTATAATAGCAGAAGGTACGGGGATAGAAGAAATTAATCAAGCTCTCCTCCGCGGCGATAAGAAAGCCGCGAGATGTTCACACTCGCTAATCGAGTCGCAGCCACGCCTCCGCCGGCGTTCACGCGTTCGAGGTATCACGATAAGCTTAGATTCTCGAAAGCGTTCCGTCTTGTGTGAATCGCCCCTTCGTGCCCGGCTTGGAGAAGTCGCTGAATTGCATTAAAAACTCTCGAGCGTCCGCCGGCGCGGAAAGTTTCCGCCGTGTAAGACGATAGCACACTTCGGGTCTAGAGTGGTTGTCCACCGAGGGCATCGCCGTTGCAGAGTAGCGCGCAAACACGCTTGTTTGACATGCGGGTTCACTGTCTCAGAACTAGTTTGATCGGGGCCACAACAGGTCCGCGCGCGCACTTATCTTGCTTCCTGTTATCAATTTTATCTCCTTCCAGCCATCTCTTTGCTTTCTTGCATCAGTACTATCAAGATGATGTGTTGCATGTGCAAAATGTTGTTTGCGCGCATTCCCTGGTGTACGCACTCAGGAATTTAAACCCAATCGGCACGTGCTTCTCATTGCAATAATGGAAAGACAATAATAAAATTATAATCATAATAATATCGAATGATGAGACGAGACATTTCAAGGTACTAATTTCTTATAAATTAAATTATAATGTCTCTTTTAAAAAGGGGGGGGGGGAATTTTTTTATCGATAATGCACAACTAATTACGGATATGCTAAATGAAATTTTATTTTATTCTTATATCTTGAATTTTGTCGCTTCACCTTATGCACGATTCTGATCAAAATATAAATTTTTATTAATATAGAAAGCTGTGTAATTTAATTTATATGGAAACCACACTATAAGTCGCAGAATATTACTATATCGTCCTCATTTCCTGCATTACCGTCTCTCTAATTTTCCATCGTCGTGATTTCTTCAAGACCAATGGTAGGTCATGATAGCGCCGCGGTCACGAAGGTGAGTTGAATAATACCGTTATTACTGCGCAACTGTCGTAAAACTCGGTACCAAGAGTTGCATCCGTCTCCGACGGTACTTCCCGAGAACACGCGCGTACTACAAGAAAGATGAGATACGTCGCGACGTATATCTCGTCGAGGCAGCTCGCGAGACCCGCACCTAATTTGCTAAGCATAGCTCACGTGAGAATGAATAGCGGTAATTCTGCCGAACCTAAAACCGTTCGTGACCACAAGACTCAGAAAGTCGTGTCTCGATACAAAACTAGACATTAAGTATTAATTTCAAAGACATTAATTACAAATATTAGAGAATTAAAGTTTTACAATCTCCACAACTCGAATAAATATCTACACCGATAGTCTAACTAACAAAATCAACTAAAAAAAAGGAGGAAAGAAAATTTAAAAAAATGTTTAAGGCATTCCGAAAGAAATGGATTCTTGTTAACGGAAAAAAAAGATGAGATAAGGAAGTTATTTTTTTTTTACGTTTTATCGTTCCGTCAATCTGAAAATTATACAGAACAGAAAAGTTCGGATAATACAGATAAAAAGTTTCGATTTAAGATCAGACGATACGAAACAATGTTCGGTAAAAATGTTGGAGAAGTAATACACATATACACATACACATCTACGTTTCTATCGTTTTCTACCTGTTCTCTCCACACAGTTTCGGAAGTGCCCAATCACGAGTGGCAATAAAAAGCGAGAGTCGAGGAATGTAGGTCGACGATATCGGCCTGCGAGAGGTTGGGTCTTTGGTCTTTAAACGCCGATTAAGCAGAGCTGCGAAGATTCGATTACCCGGATACGTTGGGGCGAGAGCATATAGCGGGCGTGAAATTAGAAGCACGCGATCGTAACGGCCGATTAGGC
This sequence comes from Monomorium pharaonis, assembly GCF_013373865.1. Taxonomy (NCBI): domain Eukaryota; kingdom Metazoa; phylum Arthropoda; class Insecta; order Hymenoptera; family Formicidae; genus Monomorium; species Monomorium pharaonis. Next base: position 37,662 of record NW_023415382.1, on the reverse strand, counting down.
TTTAAGCTGACTGTCAGGATCGCGATAATAAGCTTCCGGTTTACGTACATCAGCCTGCTATTTATTCGACACCGGTGCATCAGTGTTGCAATGCAACAAGCTTCACAACAGCACCGCTGTGTGATATTTGATAAGAACAATGTGACTACCAAACACGAAATTACCACCTATTATTAAATTTTACTGAAAAATTAATAAACGTGAACGACAAACTTATCGAAGTTCAAATGAATATGGCTTTATATGTAAGAATAATTAAAACTTATACAAATATTTTTAATATATTTAAATGATAAACAATAAATGTATTAATTTCTAAAAAGAAAAAAGTTCCTGAATATCATAGATTCCTGAAATTGTTGAGTAGGAAAAAAAATACCAAATGTTTTCGTTTTTTATTTTGATGCTATATAAATTGAATTTGGTGATATGGACATAAGAATTAACATCCTTGATTGCACGATGCGAAGCAATCACTACCATCGGGAATAGATCGCGAGAAATGGTACGCGAAACAATTATTGGAACACGTATTAATTTTACAAGCGCGCGGAAGGGAAAGCATCACCTGCACTGCGGCGCATTGGCAACAATTAATTGTTTTCGGTAGAATTGTGGCTAATAATATTATTAGTATGATAACCGTTTTTAATAAGTTTCGCATAAAATCGCGAACAAAATATATTCTGATCTTGATTCGTTAATCCTTTAATTCAATTTCAAAACAGTACGTAGCCGAACTCAAGCCGATTGTCAAGTTTATAAAACCGAGTTTATACGCTATTGTGGCTTCGTTATTTTGACTTTAATCTGCTTAACGCAGGCACGAGTTGTAACGTCCATTTCAAAATTAGAAAACTGGAAATCCGCAGAAAATGTAATAGTGTACGTACGTAGTAACGTAACAGCTCGCGTATACACACCGTGTGCGCCGCATGAGCGGAGTTAGAGCAGGAACATTATTACAGGAAGCAGCAGAACATTCGGTAGCACTCGCGCAACATTATGACTTATGCATCTTTCCACGAGTCACCGTGCGATATACAGATGCAAAACGCAATGCACGCGATGTGCACGAAAATATGCGATGCGATGGATGCCAGCGGCTAGCGAGAAAATAGGTGGTAGGGCCTGGCGGTAGACGGCAGAGGAGAAGGGAAAAGGCCGGCGGGATGACCGCTTCGAGAATGTGTACTTATATATACAGCATAACGGTACCGCTCGGGGACCATGGATGACCCCGCCTGTGTAAATGCACGACCTCGACGGAGACCGGCACCCGAGGACCAGCGCGCTTCGCCTCTCTGCGCATCTTCGCAGCCACAATTATTGCCGTAAAGGCCACGTTATAGCGCCAAACGCGATTGGCAATCAGGAGAACGCGGCGTATCTCAAAAGCGGTTTGTAACCGCTTTGATTTGTATAATAACTGTAAATGCACCGCGAATTTCAATGTACTCTTCCATGACATAAAACTGCAAAAAAATATAATGTCATATAATTATACCATGTCGCATTCAATTTTTATTTTCATTTTTCCACAGACATAATTGTGTTCGGAATAAAATTATTAGTATAAAATTCATAAACAACGTCTGTGTAATTAATTTGATATTTATCTTTGTGTATTTTATAATATTAATCTTTTGCAGAAAATTTAATATAAAATAAAATTCTAACACTACAAATTTATAGAGATATAATCACACAAATAAATTATCTATAACTATGATTTTGTAAAATAATGGATATAATGGCGATTAAGAATCAACGCTTTTATAAGTACGTAACAATAACTTATTATACCGAAATTCTTAAAAATATTAAGAGATGCTTCGACTTAAGATTTCGCCATTTTCAGTCACCGCCAGAAAAAAACGGAAATGTATCTATAATTTTATATAATACAGACATACATATGTACATACATACATATATTGTATGTGTGTGTGTATATATATATATATATATATATATATATAAAATTCTTTTATAATAAGGTATGCAAACATAACAATTCAAAGATATTAATAACTATTGTTATTAATATTTGCACTATTGTTGAATATTATAATGTTTCTGAACAAATTACGTAGATTCAGAAGTTATTTAACGAATACTATTGTATAATATCTAACATATTCGATATCATCTACTTTATTTCAGGGTGTCGGTATGGCCATCGCAAATAGGCCTTCAATCGCAGTTACCGTATGTACGCGGATACGCAACTTGTCAATCGCATCCCGGACATGTGGCGCGGGAAGGCTCCTCGATATCTCGCCTAACGGTTGGCGCTTGATTAATGTTTATTCGAACGGCGTGTGTGCGATGAGATTGGAATTCGATGATCTCGCGGATTCATCGACGTGAGGACCGGTTATTAAATGTCGACGCACGCTGCATCGAGTACCGAACGGCTCATAAATGTTACGGATATGTAAACGGCGGTATAACGAATGCAATTGGCGTATAAACAGCGGTATGATAAATGCGTCCAATTTGAAAGCATCTATTGTCATGAGAAAATCTAAAATAGTGACCTAAAACCCTAACAAAGAAAGAAAATACCTTGAAACGTTTCAGATATTGATTGATTAAAAACTCAATCATAATTTTCGCTATATTTAAAAAATTATATTTCATAAGACATTTTTTATTGTTATATTTTGTAAAATTTGTTTCTCAACATTATCAACGATATCAGTATATTACATATAATGTAACTTCTGTGCATTTATTGCTTTCTTTTGTTAACTGATTTATACCTGTACATACAAATTCATTGCACCTTCTCAATGTAATTCATAACATCAATAGCGTAAAACATTTGAAATGGTAATAGAAAGCAGTGTTATATTCGCGAGTGAATTATTTAATTAATTATTTTTTAATAATACTGATTTCATATACATATACATAATTCTTTACTATCAGATATACAAACATAATGTTTAGTCGATGGTAGATAATTCATAATTAATGAAAATATGTTGTTGTGTGCTGAAGTATTGTCTTAGCTGCTTTTCCATATTGATTATTAATAGCTATTGTTATTAATATCTGCATTATTGCTCGACAAATATTGTAATGTCCACAAATAAAAAGGGAAAATTAGAGAGGGAAAGAGAGATTGTGTAAATCGTCATATTTTAATAAATAATCACTTTGGTAGTATAATTACTGATAATAAACAATTTGTATTCGGTACATTTAATCATTTATCATATAATGCTAAAAAATATCTATCCATGTGGTAATCCTGTTCAATATTTCAGTCATATATTATACGGAATAATATATTTAATCTTGATTACTAGAAAAGAGTATATTTGAACCACGACACTATAATTATATGTTATAATTTCTCGTATACGTATACGTTTATGATTTAATTTAATACCAATATACACAAAAAGTCTGTTTTCTTCCTAAAATAATATAGTTTAAATAAGCTAATTGGGGCCGCTTAACGGACCATAAATTCCAAACAAAACAATCGATGTAGTTGGTGCGTAAAGTTATTACAAACTATTATAGTTGATGCAACAATTCCGTTAATAAAACAAGATAAATCAGACGACTGCTAATAAATGACGATTATTAATTTAATCACTAAGAAATCATCGCGCTCCACTTATCGGAGAATCTGAGATACCCTCAATTGCTTCTATATTCGCTTCCTGTGACTGCGGAGCTGCGAGCGTTTCTCGGATTCGCCTAGAAAAGCTGCGGGTATTCTGGCTATATCCGCGAGCGCGTGTAACCTCGCCGAGGACGGGAACCAGGACCAGGATTCCTGACCTGCGGGGTCGGCGCACGTGACCCGCGCATATAGGTACCGTATGCAGCGGAACACGCAGCATACGATGCACACGCGCATACACGCGCAATTTATAAGCGGACACACACGCACACATCGCGATCGCGAGGCATCAATTTACGGTGCAGTACTCGCGCTTACGGTTTCACCGATGTTCAATCTTTACGAGCGACCGGGATACCGGACGATATTCGATTCGGCAGCGATATTCTTCCAAAAGCGCGATCTTTTTATCGTCGTCGGTTTTATCTGCGACTCTAAACACGAAGCAACCCATCATCAAAGTGTTATTTGCATCCGACAGCGATCAATTCTTACACGTTATTTAATCGCTATTTTCTTTTTGCTACTATAAATGAAACAGACGGTTAACCAGGTCATGCTTTCAATTACAGTTTCTCCAGCAAGTTTAAAATCAATTCGAGATTTAAATAACGTAGCAATTGTGCTCCCTTTTCAAACTCTTGCGTTAAAAATGATTAAGAGAATTTTTTTTAATTTCGTTGTTTCTTTAAATACAAATGATAATTAAATCTGCAATTAAGAGTTCCGTGGAGAAGTCGACTCGAGACTCGCTGGGGACGAATAGAAGGTGCAGTTAATCAGAGATTATACAGTCGATCTCCCGGCGCTTTTTGCGCGTCTCGGGTTGTGGATTTATGCGATGGCAACCGGTAGATCGTCGTATTTCATCGGCAATGGAATAAGACGCCACGCAAATCCAGCTTCTCGGGCCGCGCTTACCTGCATCCTGCGTTCGCAACGATACGCGGAAGACTACTCGGCAATTCGACGTGTTCGCGTAATTACATGTACGCGATACCGTGTACTTCACACGCTCGTAAAGAATACCAAAAGAAAAGTGAACGGAAAGCAGGGCGGAGCAGAGGGGACGAGTCATAAAAGCGCGCTCTATAAGGACACGCAAACGGAAGAAGCGACAGCAGGGTCGAAGAGAACGAGGTGAAGGGACATGCACGACAAAATGAGGTGAAAGCGCGAAGAAGCAGCCCCGTCAAGGTGAATTACTAGTATATACACGACAACTCCGAAAGACATCACCTGAGTCAGGGTTGGACCTCGACATTTAGGCGCCCCGTTTAAAAAATGGCAAAGATATTGTACGGTTATTAAAAACAAATTGCAATCGCTATTCTCGAATCAAAACTAATAACTTTTGGTAATCTTTATGCTGGACGTGATCTATGTACACATTTTTTAATGTTACTTTTTCAAATAAATGTATAAATAATTTCTGCTATATTTCTGAAATACTATGGAAGGATTACGATACTGCGTTTGAAAGTGTATAGAAATCGACTTTTCGGAGAATGCTTCCCGACTACAGTGTCAAGGAAAGTAGGTCGTGTGAAAAAAGCCTTAGCGACTCTCGTAACTTGCGTTCCTGGAGGCTAAGGTGGAAAGAGCGAACTTGACGAGCGACGCCCATAAATGGCAGGCTGTCATTAAGTTAGGGGAACGCAAGGCACGGGCATGTTCGGCGTCGCTGCGGAGAAATGTCCGTCTTATTCGCGCCGGGATCTAGTTGCCTTTGGCACCTCGTTCAGGTTCAGGTTCAGGCTCCATCAATAATCGACGATTCCTCGTCAAAAGTTCGATGCCAAGTTTTGCAAGGTTTAATCCCGTCTCGGTATGCGCGGCGCAGGTGGGTAGATATGTCAACGTAAAGTTAAGATGAAGTTTTGAGGCGGTGTATATAGATGACGAAGTCTCGCTCTCTTCTCTGCAGTTAAATTGGAACAAACTTTCAGACAGCGGAATGATAATTTAAACCCTTGTTTTCGCCGTATTTAACGCTGAATATATTAATGTTCTTATCCTAATTGTATATTTAGTAGTAGAAACACGAAAGTTGTGAGAAATATCTAAATTAAAATCATTATTTCGCGGAAATATTTAGGTAGGCCTCCGTACGACCGTTGGAGAATACGCTCCTGCAGTATGACGCAAAGCAGCCTCCCTATAGACGAGCCAACTTTAATTTCCTTCTCATAGCGCGGTGCTGTTATCGCACGTCTGGTTGTATTTACGATTCCTGATGCCTATCGTTCTTCTCTTAGGACTTATCCAGATGAACGATCGCAATGCATTTCATAGCATTCGAACGTTTGTTTGTACGCATCAGGAGGTTTTCGTCTTGTTGAGAACTCTCAGAAATCCTCAACGTGAATTCGAATAGTTTAATCGTAGAATAAAGAAATCAATAATTCCACACAAGAACCACGTATTATCGAGATGTGTCTATTTTAAATATATACTCGCTAAATATAATTAAAAATTCAAGAATACAAAGGAAATGAAAGACAGTAAGGCTAATTAAACTTAAAAGTAGATAATTAATCAAATTAGCAAGATTTAAAGGAAATTTAAAAGAAAGCTATTTCTCAACTTTTCTTTTACACAAATAAATTTAGCACCAGGAAAAGATATCGCACCATCTCTCACTTATATTCACTTGAATACAATATACTGGTTATGTAAATTTGTAATATATTACACTTCGACAAAACGATGCGCTGTCTAATGCATCTTTTGCTATTAAATTATGACATATTCCATTGCTTTCGCCAATTAAATTTCCTTAAGTGTTAAAAGAGACATCACTTCTGCATCATAAATAAAACACCTCTCTCACAATTGCAGAATCTACATGAAGTGACGATAGAGAAACGACACTTCGAAATGACTAGCAATATGACTGAGAACAATATCGAATGGCAGAGGACAATGTTACAATTTTTGTGACGGTGAAAAGAGAAACGCCGCACGGTCGCTAGCGAAAATCGATAGACCTTCGGTGTCGAGAGTACCTATACGAATAGTCGACAGTGAGTGCCTATTCTCGGTGAAACCGGGACCGACGTTTCTATATAAAAGCTCGGGCGCGTACGAAGAATGCGGCAAAAACACATTTCGACGGATTAATCCTGGCTATTGGCCGCGGATAGCTGCGGCGGTTACGAGAAACTATCTCCGCATTCAAGTATAAAGGGAAAAGTCAGGTTTCAGGAATGACGCGCTGTTAATTAGAGTATCGAGTGGCTTAATTAGCTGATGAATCCAACCGATCGCCTCGCTCGCACAGGCTGATGCACCGTGTATACATCTTGTATTCGCGCATAATGGCAGAGCGGTATATCAGATGAATACACGGCGCATGTTTCATATTTTCTTTCTCTTTCCTAAAGTAAGCAAAAAAAAAAAATTTGACATAACATTGTCGCAAAGAACGAACAAATACATTTTTCATTTTAATCGTTTTGAAATATAATCCTCTTCAGTAATCAATCTGTTAATCAAATAATTATGATTACAATTACATTAGTCGGATTATATTAGACGATCTGCATAATTTGTCATCGTGATTGTAACGGTAATCCATGTAATAATTAGAAAATTATTAACGTACCTGTAATAATTGCGCATTCATCCGCACATACATATATAATATAAATTTTCAATGGTTTTATATAGCGCAATCAGAATATATCTTTTATAATGTTCAATTTTATATTCATTTTATAATTATCACATTAATTATATTAATATGTAATGCAATTGGCGATTATTATGTTACAACAACGGTACGAAGAGTACGGGGGGAAAAGGGAGGGAAACACAGGGCCGCGTGCGTGCTTCTATTTCCAAGTTACGAAACGTTGCTTGTTATCCGGACGTGCGCGCGAAAGGGTTAATCAACATAAATCCGCATGATAAATCCGCCGTGAATTTCACACGGGAGGAGAGGGGCGATAAAAACAGCGGGACGTGGGAATCGATCACCGGCCTACGCATAAAGGCCCCGTGCCGAAGTAACATTTGTCCGGGGTTGTCGTCGCAACTCATGAAATCAGGACGGGCCGATCTAACGAATATTCGGCGAGTTTAACGAATCTCGCGTGACGCAACCCGATTCTCTCGCGGTGTAACGCTCTTAATTAAACGACCAATTAAGGCCGGCCCGGTAATTGATCGGTCGCTCATCGAGCGAACGAAAACAGGACGCGAGCACGTCGCCTATATATCACCCGTATATCGAGGAATGGCGGCTACAGCTACGGCGGCGGGAGGGTGCTTGAACGGGGGTTGCGTATTTTTTCTCCTCTCTCTCTCTCCCTCTCACAATCTCTCCTTTTTTTCGGGCCGCTTGATCGATGGACGCTCGCCGACCTGGCCTGGCTCGAACGGGCCCTTCCTCGACCGCTTTGAATTATGGTTGCGCCGTATATCCTCACGCTGAAAACCGCCTTATCGGTATCATCGGTTCGCGCGCGGACGCAAATTGACCGCCGTCTCGATGTCAGATTCGAGGATTATCTTGCTTTTCGGATAAGAGAAAGGGACGATATAGGTGTAACGACAATCGTAGAATGACGAGCGGGACACGATCGCAATCTCGTATAGAATGTATTACAAAGCGTCGCGTCGACATTCGTGGGTTAAGAATTGTTTTTACCTCAGTTACGCGTAACGTATTCAGAAAATGTGCCAAGCGACAAACAACCGTTGTTCCATAAGCGATTAAAAAAAAAAAAAAAGAAATTTATTCTGATATACTCAACGTTAAAATTGTCAAACAAATTCAGCGGCACGAGATAAAGTTAAATTTCGCGATGAAGTGATTATCCACATTTTAATGTACGTGTTTCAACGCGTCCAAGGTTCGCAGGAGCGTTAATCCGCTGGCAATATTTCCACGAATTATCAGCGGCGCATTTGATGTCCCGCGTTTAAGTCAGCGATCCACGGCAACCGCGCATAATAAAAGTGCGGGCGTGGATCATAATGCCGGTCGTCAAAAAATGGTTTTTCGACACGGCTCGATAAACGTCATCAAAGTACACCACAAAAATCGTTCTCGCTCAATAGAATGCCTTTTTATCCAGTTAACAGTATTAAACTCGTTCGCGCGCGACACAAAAAAACGGGCGCATTTAACGGCGCCGTTTTTATCTTACCCCTTTTTAGAATGAACTTTAACACTGCGCAAAGTCTACAAGCCATATAATTGTGATTAATAGCTTTGTAACGCGATTATCTCAATTTCCTTCCCATTTACGAAGCATGTATAAACATAAAAATTTAAAATGTATAAACATTTAGCGTTCTTGAAAATAGATTACTCTTACAAAAAGAAAAAGAATTTTTGCGTTGCATTTTGTTCTAAATGTAAATTATACATTTCGTTTAAAGTTCACAATTTGTTTTTTTATTTGCACCAACGTTTCGCATTATCACCTGTGTGCGCGAAAATAAAAATAAAACAATAAGCTGTTGTTCTACGGCAAAAAGCCAGTTTGGATTTCGGGCGAATTTAGCGTGCTTAGGGGAAGATCTAGGGCAAACGTGCACAACAAGTATTTCGTTTGCACCTTCTTTCTCTTCAGCGGTCTATTAAATCAATTAGGTACGAACTATGTAACGAGTTTTTGCGTTAAACCGCATCGCGTGCCTCGGCTACTGTGCATACCTCTGCATCTTCTCGAGGTAAATTCGCGGCGGTTCGTGCACACAATCCTCCTCCTCCTCCTCCGTCGTGACGCGCGATTATATATTTTGGCGAAAACCGTTAAGCACGAAACGAAGAGCCGATGCCGCAGCATCCGGAACAAGAAGATACACAGTCGGGAACTTCACCGGCTGGCTCATCGAACTTCGTTACGGCGCCAGCAAGCGTGCCTAATTACGTGATACGCCCGTGTTCGTTTGCTCGTTTGTCCTCCGGCTCGTTGGTCACGGCGTTCCTTTCGAAGGTCACGAAGCTCGTTCTCCTTCTCTCCTCCCTCCCTCACCCTCCTTTTTCCCATCCCTCGCTCCGGGTTCCGCGATGCACTCCACGTCACCCCACCCCCGCAGCAGATTCCATACGTCGGTGGAATCTCCAGATGCTTTCGTAAACTGCGAGCACATGCGCGCGCGTGCTATTGCCGGCGAGATTAAATTGCGCGATGTAAGCTTTTCATCTTCAAAGAACACGTCAGTGCGTTTGATGTGGCCAGCCGCGTGTATGCCTCTATGACCCTATGACTGCCGCGAACCAAAAGGACAGGATGGTTGAAAAAACAGACCGAGGCGTATATGAACGACCTAAATAAGTCTGCGTGCGCGCGCGACGGCAAGAAGAACGCACGCGTGGAACGCGATTCCCGACCATCGTCGAGCGATAAAAAGAAAAATTTTGTTCTTTCAAATTTTATTTTTCAAACCAACGTAACGGTCTGCTTTTCGGCATATTTCTTTACCGCTGCATAAAACGCAAGAAACATAAAATATAGTCTTAAGCGTTCTGCTATTTTATATTTGAAGAGATAATAACGAGATAGATATATAAATTGCGAGTGGCTGAAAATTTGATCACGCTTCTAGGATCGATAAACCCTACGAAGCAGTCGCGTGGATGACGAAGGCATTGTCCTGACTCGCTGCAGGCGGTCGAATTCCATGGAAATGACATAATTGTCGTTATTAGAGTTCGCCTATAATCGCAGTAACAAAACCACGAAATAATGGGGCCCCTGGCAAATTACTTACAAGTTCAATAAGACTGCACGAGGTTACCCTTGAGGAGAAGAAGCCAAAGAAGCGTTCGTAACGAGACACAGAGATTATACCGTAACCATTTCAAAACGCTGATAACAATGTACTTCGTAAGGTATTTAATATTGCATTGCAATTAAAATGAGGTAAAATATCTTTTTTTTTTTTCAAATCACAATTATGATGAAATTAAACTTGCAGTACGTAGATTGGTATACAAATGTAAATTATATTTATATGATTGATAGGAACACTAAAGAATGTTCGCCAGCAACTTCGATCACAATCGCAAATATTCGAAATTACTCAAGGATGTAAGGCGATTAGAATTTCCATTCGAGATATTACGGCTTGCCACAACATATAATTCGAATAGCATACAAATCGGAAACGGAGACGATGCTTCAATAATTCAGAAAATTGAGATAGTTCGGCTGCAAAATTGATGCCGTACACAAGATTCCATATTGAGAACAGCTGATTTTCATTTAGCGATTTTAAAAAATGAATAAATGTAATATTAAATGATAAACACGTCTCGACTTATCTGGTTATGCACATAAGTACCCAAAATGGATTTCAAGCTTATCCTCGTAAAAGCGAACAGAAAATATGCAAAGACACGCGCTCTCGCGTTATCCAATATTTAACAACTACTAAACATTTTTAGCCTTCCTATCATCGACATGCTAACCTATTGCAGCCTTTGCTGACTCGTTAATTTTTATTAAATTGCAAATTGATTTCCGGATTTTTATTGATAGAAAATATATTGAATTTTTCCATGTTCACTACTGTTGATATTAATTTAATTTTGCGACACCATCTCGTTTATGTGTTCATTAACGGATAATAGAGAAGAATAAATTTAAAATAGATGCACTAAAACTAATAGATACTAGATGATTAAAAAAATAAATAACGTTTGTTAATTAAATATATCATCTTTCCCGCCAATTATTATCAATATTAGTTCAATTTCACATGCTATTAACGTTGTATGGAAAATGAACTATAATTTCAAAAGTACTTAAAATGATAATGTTAACGATTAATAAGTCTAACATCTTTTTTAATATACTAGACCACAACATTGCGCGCGCTTCGCGCGCGCCACTTAGCATTTTTATATTGAACATTGCACTTTTATTTCTTCTGTAATATTACTCTCACACACTTTATCATATTTAATGCCCTTCTCTATCTCACGCTCTTTCTCCCACTCTCTAAATTATTAATTATAATATTAATGATATTAATTATATTATTTTCATATTGTTCAATATTACTCTTACACTTTACTTTCTTATTTAATCCTCTTCTTTATCTCTCACGCTCTCCCACTCTCCTCCCTCCACCCCTCTCTCACTCTCTAAACACAAATTAGTGATTATATTATATTTTCATGTTTCTTAATATCACTCTTACATACTTTATCTCCATACTTAATCCCCTTTAAATAAATTAAAAATTATAATATATTATATGTAATGTTACCTGTTAATTTTCAATCAATTTTCAAAACTTTCACTTTCTGGCGAACTCTTTAGAAAATTATTGTACGCGTCCGGAACTATAGGAAAACTGTGTTAAAATAAATAGAATTCTCGATATTCGATTAGCATTTCCCGTCAACCCTCAAAATTCAAGTTTTCCGGGAAATATAATTGTTTAAAAAATGTTTTAATTAATTATATCACCTGAATTCTATAGCAAATTATTGTACGCGTCCGGAACTATGTGAGAATTACGTTAAAATAAATAGATCAGTCGATATTTGATTAGCATTTCAGGTCTAGCTTTAAAAATTCAAGTTTTCCGGGCAAAATAATTGTTTAAAAAATGTTTTTATTAATTATAACACCGTAACTTTCCAAAAACTATTGTACGCGTCCAGAACTATATGAAAACTGCGTTAAAATAAATAGAACTATTGATATTCGATTTGCATTTCACGTCTAGCCCTCAAAATTCAAGTTTTTCGGGCAAAATAATTGTTTAAAAAATGTTTTAATTAATTATATTACCAAAACTCTTTAGAAAATTATTGTACGCGTCTGAAACTATATGAGAACTGCGTTAAAATAAATAAAACTAGCGATATTTGAACAGCATCTCACCTTTAGCCCTCAAAAGTCAAATTTTTCGGACAAAATAATTGTTTAAAAAATGTTATAATTAATTATAACACCGTAACTTTTTAAAAAACTCTTGTAGGCGTCCAGAACTATATGAAAATTACGTTAAAATACATAGATCTGTCGATATTCGATTAGAATTTCAGGCCTAGCCCTAAAATACAAGTTTTTCGGGCAAAATAATTGTTTAAAAAATGTTCTAATTAATTATTTCACCTGAACTTTATAAAAACATACTGTACGCGTCCCGAACTATATGAGAATTACGTTCAAATAAATAGATCTGTCGATATTCGATTAGCACTTGTCGTGTAGTCTTAGAAATTCAAGTTTTTCGGTCAAAATAATTGTTTAAAAAATGTTTTAATTAATTATATTATCTGAACTTTATAGAAACATATTGTACGCGTCCCGAACTATATGAGAATTACGTTAAAATAAATAGATCTGTCGATATTCAAATAGCACTTGACGTGTAGCCTTAGAAATTCAAGTTTTTCGGGCAAAATAATTGTTTAAAAAATGTTCTAATTAATTATATCACCTGAACTTTATAGAAACATATTGTACGCGTCCCGAACTATATGAGAATTACGTTAAAATAATTAGATCTGTCGATATTCGATTAGCACTTGTCGTGTAGCCTTAGAAATTCAAGTTTTTCAAGCAAAATAATTGTTTAAAAAATGTTCTAATTAATTATATCACCGGAACTTTACAGAAACATATTGTACGCGTCCCGAACTATATGAAAATTACGTTAAAATAATTAGATCTGTCAATATTCGATTAGCACTTGTCGTGTAGCCTTAGAAATTCAAGTTTTTCAAGCATAATAATTGTTTAAAAAATGTTCTAATTAATTATATCACCGGAACTTTATAGAAACATATTGTACGCGTCCCGAACTATATGAGAATTACGTTAAAATAATTAGATCTGTCGATATTCGATTAGCACTTGTCGTGTAGCCTTAGAAATTCAAGTTTTTCAAGCATAATAATTGTTTAAAAAATGTTCTAATTAATTATATCACCGGAACTTTATAGAAACATATTGTACGCGTCCCGAACTATATGAGAATTACGTTCAAATAAATAGATCTGTCGATATTCAAATAGCACTTGACGTGTAGCCTTAGAAATTCAAGTTTTTCGGGCAAAATAATTGTTTAAAAAATGTTTTAATTAATTATATCACCTGAACTTTATAGAAACATATTGTACGCGTCCCAAACTATATGAGAATTACGTTAAAATACATAGATCTGTCGATATTCGATTAGCACTTGTCGTGTAGCCTCAAAAATTCAAGTTTTTTGGGCAAAATAATTGTTTAAAAAATGTTCTAATTAATTATATCACCTGAACTTTATAGAAACATATTGTACGCGTCCCGAACTATATGAGAATTACGTTAAAATAATTAGATCTGTCGATATTCGATTAGCACTTGTCTTGTAGCCATAAAAATTCAAGTTTTTCAAGCAAAATAATTGTTTAAAAAATGTTCTAATTAATTATATCACCGGAACTTTACAGAAACATATTGTACGCGTCCCGAACTATATGAAAATTACGTTAAAATAATTAGATCTGTCGATATTCGATTAGCACTTGTCGTGTAGCCTTAGAAATTCAAGTTTTTCAAGCATAATAATTGTTTAAAAAATGTTCTAATTAATTATATCACCGGAACTTTACAGAAACATATTGTACGCGTCCCGAACTATATGAAAATTACGTTAAAATAATTAGATCTGTCGATATTCGATTAGCACTTGTCGTGTAGCCTTAGAAATTCAAGTTTTTCAAGCATAATAATTGTTTAAAAAATGTTCTAATTAATTATATCACCGGAACTTTATAGAAACATATTGTACGCGTCCCGAACTATATGAGAATTACGTTAAAATAATTAGATCTGTCGATATTCGATTAGCACTTGTCGTGTAGCCTTAGAAATTCAAGTTTTTCAAGCAAAATAATTGTTTAAAAAATGTTCTAATTAATTATATCACCGGAACTTTACAGAAACATATTGTACGCGTCCCGAACTATATGAGAATTACGTTAAAATAATTAGATCTGTCGATATTCGATTAGCACTTGTCGTGTAGCCTCAAAAATTCAAGTTTTTCAAGCATAATAATTGTTTAAAAAATGTTCTAATTAATTATATCACCGGAACTTTACAGAAACATATTGTACGCGTCCCGAACTATATGAGAATTACGTTCAAATAAATAGATCTGTCGATATTCGATTAGCACTTGTCGTATAACCTTAGAAATTCAAGTTTTTCAAGCATAATAACTGTTTAAAAAATGTTCTAATTAATTATATCACCGGAACTTTATAGAAACATATTGTACGCGTCCCGAACTATATGAGAATTACGTTAAAATAAATAGATCTGTCGATATTCAAATAGCACTTGACGTGTAGCCTTAGAAATTCAAGTTTTTCGGGCAAAATAATTGTTTAAAAAATGTTCTAATTAATTATATCACCTGAACTTTATAGAAACATATTGTACGCGTCCCGAACTATATGAGAATTACGTTAAAATAATTAGATCTGTCGATATTCGATTAGCACTTGTCTTGTAGCCATAAAAATTCAAGTTTTTCAAGCAAAATAATTGTTTAAAAAATGTTCTAATTAATTATATCACCGGAACTTTACAGAAACATATTGTACGCGTCCCGAACTATATGAAAATTACGTTAAAATAATTAGATCTGTCGATATTCGATTAGCACTTGTCGTGTAGCCTTAGAAATGCAAGTTTTTCAAGCATAATAATTGTTTAAAAAATGTTCTAATTAATTATATCACCGGAACTTTATAGAAACATATTGTACGCGTCCCGAACTATATGAGAATTACGTTAAAATAATTAGATCTGTCGATATTCGATTAGCACTTGTCGTGTAGCCTTAGAAATTCAAGTTTTTCAAGCATAATAATTGTTTAAAAAATGTTCTAATTAATTATATCACCGGAACTTTATAGAAACATATTGTACGCGTCCCGAACTATATGAGAATTACGTTAAAATAATTAGATCTGTCGATATTCGATTAGCACTTGTCGTGTAGCCTTAGAAATTCAAGTTTTTCAAGCAAAATAATTGTTTAAAAAATGTTCTAATTAATTATATCACCGGAACTTTATAGAAACATATTGTACGCGTCCCGAACTATATGAGAATTACGTTAAAATAATTAGATCTGTCGATATTCGATTAGCACTTGTCGTGTAGCCTTAGAAATTCAAGTTTTTCAAGCATAATAATTGTTTAAAAAATGTTCTAATTAATTATATCACCGGAACTTTACAGAAACATATTGTACGCGTCCCGAACTATATGAGAATTACGTTAAAATACATAGATCTATCGATATTCGATTAGCACTTGTCGTGTAGCCTCAAAAATTCAAATTTTTTGGGCAAAATAATTGTTTAAAAAATGTTTTAATTAATTATATCACCTGAACTTTATAGAAACATATTGTAAGCGTCCCGAACTATATGAGAATTACGTTAAAATAAATAGATCTGTCGATATTCAAATAGCACTTGACGTGTAGCCTTAGAAATTCAAGTTTTTCGGGCAAAATAATTGTTTAAAAAATGTTCTAATTAATTATATCACCTGAACTTTATAGAAACATATTGTACGCGTCCCGAACTATATGAGAATTACGTTAAAATAATTAGATCTGTCGATATTCGATTAGCACTTGTCTTGTAGCCATAAAAATTCAAGTTTTTCAAGCAAAATAATTGTTTAAAAAATGTTCTAATTAATTATATCACCGGAACTTTACAGAAACATATTGTACGCGTCCCGAACTATATGAAAATTACGTTAAAATAATTAGATCTGTCGATATTCGATTAGCACTTGTCGTGTAGCCTTAGAAATGCAAGTTTTTCAAGCATAATAATTGTTTAAAAAATGTTCTAATTAATTATATCACCGGAACTTTATAGAAACATATTGTACGCGTCCCGAACTATATGAGAATTACGTTAAAATAATTAGATCTGTCGATATTCGATTAGCACTTGTCGTGTAGCCTTAGAAATTCAAGTTTTTCAAGCATAATAATTGTTTAAAAAATGTTCTAATTAATTATATCACCGGAACTTTATAGAAACATATTGTACGCGTCCCGAACTATATGAGAATTACGTTAAAATAATTAGATCTGTCGATATTCGATTAGCACTTGTCGTGTAGCCTTAGAAATTCAAGTTTTTCAAGCAAAATAATTGTTTAAAAAATGTTCTAATTAATTATATCACCGGAACTTTACAGAAACATATTGTACGCGTCCCGAACTATATGAGAATTACGTTAAAATAAATAGATCTGTCGATATTCGATTAGCACTTGTCGTGTAGCCTTAGAAATGCAAGTTTTTCGGGCAAAATAATTGTTTAAAAAATGTTCTAATTAATTATATCACCTGAACTTTATAGAAACATATTGTACGCGTCCCGAACTATATGAGAATTACGTTAAAATAATTAGATCTGTCGATATTCGATTAGCACTTGTCGTGTAGCCATAAAAATTCAAGTTTTTCAAGCAAAATAATTGTTTAAAAAATGTTTTAATTAATTATATCACCGGAACTCTTTAGAAATTTATTGTACGCGTCCGGAACTATATAAGAATTCCGTTAAAATAAATAGAACTGTCGATATTTGAACAGCATCTCACCTTTAGCCCTCAAAAGTCAAGTTTTTCGGACAAAATAATTGTTTAAAAAATGTTTTAATTAATTATATCACTGGAACTCTTTAGAAAATTATTGGACGCGTCCGGAACTATATGAAAACTGCGTTAAAATAAATAAATCTGTTGATATTCAATTAGCACTTCACGTCCAGCTTTCAAAATTCAAGTTTTCCGGGCAAAATAATTTTTAAAAAAATGTTTTTATTAATTACAACACCATAACTTTTTTAAAAACTATTGACACACGTTTAATCGGCATCGCGGAAAAGCGACAACAATACTTCGAGAGATGCGAGTATCGATGCCATGCCCTTTTTTAGAAAGGATTCTTACTTCTCCCCCCCCCTTTCTCTCTTTCTCTCTCTCTCTCTTTCTCTTCCTCTCGTATATTTTTTATTTGGCTCTTTTTTCTTTTTCCCTGATTTCTTGTAATTATTTCAATCAGCTATCAAAAGTGACAGTTTGACAGCTGAAAATGACACGAAGTAGTTTGACAGCTGGAAATGACACGAAGTGAAGACAGTCACAACGCACTTAACAACTTTATAGCGAGACAGCCAATCAGCATCTCGGAAAAGCGGCAACAATAAATTCGATTCGATTTAACATCTCCTTTTTTAGATAGGATCCTTTTTTAGATAGGATTGATGTTACTTTATTTAATAAAATAAATATATTTTCAAGTAAATATAGCTTTCACGGCCGTCTACTGGCGCATCTTCTTTAGACAGATCTATCATTAATAATTAGTAATTCGCTAAAAATTGCTCGAGCATCTCGTGAAAGTATTCGTGTGAAAGTAAGGTGCCTGTCCGCAGGCCTTGTACGGTTAATCGGTCAAGCTCGCACACGCTTCACTCTCCGTTCTGTGCTTTAGATCTCGCAACCTCCCTTCGCGCATACCTATTAATACCGAGCACATTAGCATATATTGACCGCGAATGTAGGGTCGTCGAGCGTGTCCACCGTGCCGTTTGTAATTACGAGTTACGCTCGACGACGGTTAACGAACCGATGAACAGAACCACTCTCAAGCGAGGATCCAAGGTATCCGGTAAGCACTCTCTTTGCCCCCTTCCCTTCCCTCCCTCTCTCCTTCTCGCTTTTATTTCTCTTTGTTAATCAAGCAAATTAAAATTCTATTCGGACTAAGAGTGAGGTTAGTATATCAGTAACCAAGTATAAAGTTCCGCGATCGGAGTACCCTTGAGTCCTCGTTAAGCTCTTTAATTTTCAACCGTTAATTACTCAGAAGTTATCGACAACATCAGAAAAAAACCATCCCTTTCCATCTGGCCTGTAATACGTACAGCTCCAGTAAAGTGTGAGATTAATGTCGAGCATACTCTGTATATAACGAACAAAATAGCAAACGTGAATGTAAATTTACGTAGAAGGGAGCTTTTATGGCGGTTTGATGCTTTCTGAACCTAATCCACAGCACTGCAACCAAGCCAGAGTTTTTCCACGCAACGCTGGACTCCGCTACCGCGTAGTGCGTTCACCGGCAACCGTGTTCCAAGGCAATTTGTTATAGTAAGGGTTTAAGAGGATTTGCTAGAAGGGCGAGGTGTCGTGCAAAGGATTTGTCGAAATCGTACCAGCAGTAACACTACGAATATCATCCGCCCTTTATAAATGCAAAACGCCATTTATAATAATAATAATAATTTGTAAATAGCATATATTTATATAATACATGTCATTAACGAAAACGTAGTGGTCAATGATCGCTCAATGTAATGTCTGTTTGTTATATTTAGCTTTAATATAATACATATAGGCTTCAGTTCTTAAGCTTCGGTTTGCCTTACGGACGACAAATGCACTTTTTACGTGTACACAGGAAAATATCTCGAGCCATTTCTGCGACTTCATTCATCCACGTTTCGTAATAACACTTCGTAAACGAAAAACCGGTTTTTCATCCCCGATTCAGCGGGAACGAAAACGGAATACTTCATTCGGACGAAAACGAAATAAATCGTTTCGGCACTCTGCGAGAAAACGAACGAAATACTTTTTCGTTTTAAGTTCCACACCCGACCGATGCGATGCTACCGTTACAGAGAGCACAGGGGAAATGATCTCCAAAACTAGGTTACGAGACAGGCGAGATTGATATCTAGGCGCGAACGCAAGCGCGCGCGCGCGCGCGCAAGCACTTCCAATCCCCGTGAATTTAATTAAAGCGCAAAATGTCGCTCGAGGTTAATGAACTACCGTCAAGAGTATAATGAGTCTACCTTGCATAACGAGAGAGGGTAAAGGCGGTATCAAGACCACTTTCCGCGCTATCCCCGGTTTCAGGAGCCCTTCTGCGACTTTTGAAGTGGCTGCACAAGGGATCTTCCGCCGTCATCGAATTCCCGGCGAGTATCTTCCGTTTTTCGTCGATTCGATAATCTCGGTGCCGCCGCCGCGCCGTCACGTCGTTCTCCCGGTGCGCTGCGTTATTTTCACATGCTTGGCAAGCAGCGAGGTTGTTAAACGCTGACACGCGATCGCATATAACAAGCTAACGACGAAACCGATTACCGGGGGAGGGATCGAAACGAGATGAAAAAATACTCGATCGTGTCGAACATGGTCCACCTCCACCATCATAATTTTTCTTTATTGAAAATCTAAATTATCTGCGATATGCTTCTGATATAAAGTTAATGACAGATACATGTCTTCTTTAAAAATGAAAAAAAAAAACATGTCTTTAGTTTAAATAAACAGAGAAACAATAGTAATCATCTATCAATATTCTTTCAGGATTTTAGATCAAGAAAACATAAAAATACAATTTTTACGAGTAGTAAGCTGTTGTTAGAAAAATTGATTATTATAAATTCGTCTTCTTCTCTATTGCCGAAAGCAATATGAGTTCTCTCACGAGTGGTTAGAAATTAATGGCTGATACTGTGGATAAGCGAAGGGCTACGAAAACTTGGCGCATTTACGCCAGGCGCAAAACTTGGAAAATTTCATGTATGTAGATGCCTAAGAATGAGGGAATATTCGTCGGCGAGATGCGCGCGTCCGATGGAACGGGAAAGCCGCGTTTGTCGCTGAAAATGGACCGGTTACGTCGTAAAACTTACGTCGAGATGCCGCAAAGTTCAATTTTTTAAAGCGCAAACTGGGAGAAGGCGTTTCCCGCGAGAGACGTGATGGATTTTAGCCAGCTTCCTCGACAACGATGACAACGACGACGACAACGGCGGCAGCGACGACGACGACGACGACGACGACGAAGCATCTCGACTACATGCAAATACGTCATTATGAATTCTACTTATGCGCTCTCTCTCTCTCTCTCTCTCTCTCTCTCTCTCTCTCTCTCTCATCCTCCCTCTCAACACCCTCACTCAGTAATTCTACACCGCGGCCAATAGAGTCTTCCGCGACTTCGAGAGTAATTACCAGTGATGCGCCTAAACACCGCCCACGCTATCTCGCCCACATTACCCCGAGTAGATGTTCCATGCGAGAGGCGTCGATGAAGAAAATAGCGGAGGGATATAAGCTGGAGGGAGGCGCGCAAGATACTACGATTTACGTGCTCATGCTGCAGACTCGCATTATAGGCTTGTGCCTCGTTAGGGGAGCAGAAATTTCATGTTTTATGTGAAAATAACAGGAACGCGCAGCATTTGCTCGTGGTATTTAATGACATAATTAAGTTAATATTTATCTAAATAATTGAGCAACAGCCAAATAATGTCAATATTTATTGGAAGGACACACATGAATTATTGAACAAATGTCGTAATGTGGTTAATGAGAGATATTAACCTATGTTCCATGGACAAATCTTTTAATAGGTAATCATTTGTAAATAAAATCGAACATCTATCTTTAGCCTCTTTATATCTAATAGAATTAAATTTAAAAAACAGATTTTAAAAAATAAAATCTGAGCATCTAAGGTTTATCTATTACAATCGTTTTTCTTAAACTTAAATAAACATAATACTATCAAAAAGAGTTGAGAAACGCTGCGCCAGCGGTATATTCTCTCGTTCGTGCTTTTCTTTTCTCCCGAGTTCGAATAATCGACGCACACTAACATCGGATGCTCGCGCCTATCAGACCGCATCTGCAGATATGCGTATGCGTGCCAATGCATCCGTCTACATATGCGACCGCCCACGCACGCAGATACTCGCGTCATCTGCGTGCGTTTTGTATGCACGCACACGTGCACGGAGGCAAGCACGCACGCACGCACGTACCAGCGCATCTCGCGGCAGGGTAGAAATTTTACGCCCGGTGAAACCGCCTCGCACGAGAGAGAGAATTATTGTACAACGCGCGATTTATCGCTTATTATAAATACGCCCACGCTAAAAGTTTTTAAACCTGCCACACGCGCGACTCGTGTGATGCCGCGATGAAAAATTTCGACAGAAAAGTTGCATATTTTGTATATTCAGTTTATATTTTCGTTTATATTCAGAAAATTTGAATCGATAATAATCGACTCGATATAATGTACTTACGCATAGTTAATATGTCAATTAAAACATAAAGATTAAGAAAAATTTGTAACAACAAAGATATTCCGATTTGTTTACATATTTCTTTTTCTTTTTGTATCATATGTGTTCTCGTTTTTATACTCTCCTGTGTATGTACCATTATTTCATTCATTATATTTCATTTATATTTTTATATTAATTTCATAATTTAAATATTCTGTGTATGAAGGTTCGATTATACTCATATCAAGTTGTCGCGGTTAATTATTTCTATATTTCTTTCTTAATTACATATATAATTCATCACTCTTACTTTATAATTAATCTCGTAAAGATAATAAATACAAGCAATATATTTTCAATGAAAAATGATCAATGTATCTATTTGATTTTCACGCATGTAATTTGTTCAATATAATATTTTTATGCAAAAAAGCGACTAAATCAGAGCTAGCTGTATTTAGCAATAAATGTGCAGCGTTTATAAAAATCCATACGACCACACCGCACAACGATTTAAAATAGCAATTTAGCTAATATTAAAGAAATACTTCGCGAACTGATATAAATAAGAAAAACTCATGTCGCATAAGTCGGGCAGTTAATTTCGCGTAGAAAATTTATTTTTGGATGATGTAGAAGTATCTCTCCAAGGAATAAGATTAATATTGCAAGACATCCTCAGAACGGAGTCATTCCAACCCCACTCCCACATCGGCGACCCTATTTTACTAATGTCCAGTACATTTACACCCTAATGTACTAGTTGTTATTTACTCGTCCATCCCATAAGCAATCCCTTGAGAGATTTAAAATTAAAACAGACATTCCCTTCGAGTAATGCGTTCGCATTTAACCTTAGAAATGTACAGACTGGTAATTTTTAATCATTAATATTGTTACTCGATATTATGACTAACAAATATATATTTTCTTTCAATAGATGCAGAATATATATTTCGCTTAATTTGACTAAATTAATTAATGTTCTCATTTCAAACTTAACGATATTATTTCGTGTCTATCTTTATAAAATCAAATTGTATAGCTAAAGATATAACTGAAAGTGTTACTTGATAATTAAAGAATAACTCAGAATAATCTATCTTTCAATTTCTGACAGAAAAAGCTCCCCCAAATTTAAAAAGTTTTATTTTTAATCTTTTAAAAAACGAATTTTTTAAGTTATAATACGTGATTTAATTTTTCGTTATATTTAATTTAATTTAAATACACAGCATTTAAATAAAAGAAAAAAATGCTGAATAAAATTAAAAATATTGTGGTAAAAATATTGTACGTTTTTCCTTTTCTTTCTCTCTCAATATTAGAAATTCAAAAAAATACTAATCATATATAGAAGAGAAAATGGTATTACAGCCTTTGTAGGTATTATGACCACTTGTAATATTTCTGTTATCAGGAAGGAAAGTGATTTTTATTTATAAGGTTTATAGAATTTATAGGATCATTTATTTAATAGTCGTTATTTAACGGCGCTAATATGCCAATACAGCAATTTAAATGAAAGTAAGATTAACGTGCAATATAAAAGTCGAATTGAGAAGGTTTGTTCTTACAGATCTAATTTCTGCCTTAAGAAAGAAAGAAGAAAAAGAAAACGAAAGTAAAAAACGACTGACTCTTATTCCCAGGTATATACGACGACAAGATTAACACCGGGCCCGGTTCCACGGTACGAAACAGCCCATTTGCGCCGCTCACCGAAACGCGCGCATAAGGTCGAGCGCAATTTCGCGGGCTCGCCGTTGACCCTTGAACCCCCCGGGCAACCCTTTACGATTATGCTTTACGAGCCAACTGTACCACGGAGCTGCGCATCGGCGCAGTCCTTCCGGCGTCGAGGTGCAGCGACGCCGCGCATAAAGCCGCATCCGCGAGATGAATAATACGCACGGCCGTTCTTTACGAGACGCCGTCGTAATGGAATGTCGGTTACTAATGAGTTCTTCGACGGGAACGATCCGTTGCCGAAGTAACGCTTGGATTTCGTGGCGCACAAGCTCGCCCGCGTGCCGGGTTATATGTAATACTCTTGCTCCAAAAGGTAGGTATGCAAAGATCGATGAATTAAGGCGCCGACCCAGCTATCTAACGGAGCGAAACGGAGTTATTGCGACTTTTTCTATTAATTTCACCGGTACGATGTTTCCGCGCCAGCCTCGAGATCTCGTTAGCACCCTATTATTTAGCGCCGTGCTATTTATCGATCTTTCTCTCGTTTCGCAAGTGCAGTGGAGTATTTTATACAATGTCTAAAGCTTCATACGTGCATCCTAAAGTTAATATTGCAATTATTTTTATTCCTGCTATATTAATACACCTGTTACAATAACAATCAAAAATTTACCGAAACAATTTAATTTTCAAATATTGCAAAATAATACTGTATTTAACTGTCCTTAATATGAATTTAATGATAAATCTAGTATCGCCGATTTCGTTATTTTGACGCAGACGTGTATAGTTTAATATAATAAAGAAATCTTTAGAAAATGTTATTTTCGCAAAGATTTCACGCGACGAAAAAATATCAAACCAATCTCTACGGCACTCGGCCGCTTCGTGCCAACGGTATATAAGAAGTCGAATTAAGGCGATATTAATGTCGACTGTCGTTAGTCGCGTGAGAAATAGCGGGTAGGTATAATTACCTCCGTCCCTGCGTGTCTAGTCCTTTCTTATCCGCGTAGAGCGTCTCGCTATGAAGGCAAAAAACACGTCACGATATGCGCGAAACGGCCGAAGAATAAGCTCGAGCGATTATGATCACCTTGTAACCCTGAATAAAACGATAATGATGTTTAGCTATATTGTTGATTTTATCACAAGGCTGCTAAAAAATAATGATTGGCCATGGCTTCAGTGGTTAATAACTGTTTACTTTGTTGTGTATTCAGTATCTTAAATAATTTTATATTCGTACACACACAGCTGTCTAACTACAAGCTTATATACAATGTAAGGAGTGGCAGTCATCAGGTAATCTCTAGCCAGAATTAAGTAATCAAGTGGACTCGATCGATTCTCTATAAATATAATACTGTCATACAAATCTACTGTGCTATTTGGTGGGTGTGCTAATTGATTATTGATTGGACGGAGAACTTTCGGAACCAAAAAGCCTCCGGAGACATCAGAAGTTTCCTGCGTCCTAGTCAATCTCAATTAACATCTCCTTGTACGGCAAGTTTGAGTATTAGTGTAACACGATTTGCACGGTTTCTCCTTGATAGGATAAAAGACGCTGTAAGTAATGTTAAATTTTTCGCGCGGTATTAATTTGGCCGCACGAAGTATCCGGTGAGTTATCAGTCGCCGGGGACGTTACACACACACACACACACGTGTGACAGATGAATGAAGAGCGCGCGCGATGCCATCATCGGCCACTGTGGTTGAAACGGATCAGACCGACAGTTTCGATCCGCCATCACCTCGAGGGAGTTAAAAATGTTCCATAAATCACGTAACGATGGAAAATACCGTTTGTCGTCCGCAACGTAAGCTCCGCTGTCATCCCGGATCGCCGGATGTCCATGTGTCGCTATCGGTGTTAGGATATCAAAAAAGAATGCCGATGTTATAGGTGGCAATGGATACGAGATGTACAGGGGGATGCGATGTAGCGCGGCGTTTTCTAGTTGATGTCGGAATAACCGGAGAATGATTGAAGAGTGTCGCAAAAATTGTAGTTAATAAAATGCGGTATGATAAATATATGTATTGTCTCTCTTTTTTTTTTTGTTTTTCGCCCCTGGCTCGTACATACCGATACCGCAATTAAAATTCATCACTGTCACGGGGGGCGGATAAAGAAACACCTGACTATTTAAAAACGCATATGACCGTACAGTTTGCTCTGTATATAAAAGTGAAATAGATTAAGTTTTATGGCCACATAAATCCTGTAGACGCAAAAATTTTTTCCATTTTTTATCGTGACAAGATAAAGTCGTGCGTCCATCAGTACTCCCGCGTGATGTAGAGTTAATGTCTGTCAGCGCGAATGTCCGACTTTCGGCATTATCCTCTCCGATGATTGTAACGATGATGCTAATATGTCGTTGCGACGACATGCCGTAATGTAAAGTCTATCCGCCGTCGAAATACGGTCGTCCATAACAAAACGCCAGTAAATCTTAGCCGCGTATCGTAAATTGCAAGACCATCACCTAAACCTCCGTATCAACCGTATATGTCAGGTGTGTGAAGAATTACAACCTGTACGAATAAGCGCGTTTCGACATGAGAACGTATAGCGACCGGTGAAATGGGACTCAACGAGGGAATACACGTCGGAAAATCACGATGTAACTCTAAGTACGCATCAGGAAATGCGAAAGAAGATCAAGGGATTCGTTCCCACCACGTCGATCATTAAAAATATTAAATAAACGAATTAAATCGCGTTATATTTCGTCGAAAACATCCACATCACCGTAAACAAAAATATATATTCTGTAATTAATTAACGACTAGATTTTTTAGCTTTTAAATTTTTACCTTTTCACGTTTAACAAAACCAATTTCTTTTTTATGTTATATATGTAAAAAGATTTTTTCTTGTCTCAAATAATACAAAAAAACACAATGGGTGCAATTTAACAGATAGACTTTACATTACGACATGTCATTGCGCGCGTTGCAACGACATATTAGCATCATCGTTCCAATCTTCGGAGAGAATAATGCCGAAAGTCGCTGAACATTCACGGTGACAGACATTAATTCTACATCACGTGAGAGACAATTTACAAGGTATTTTCAACACGACTATTACCTATTAAATTGACGAAAGAGAGGCAGAGAGAGAGAGAGAGAGAGAGAGAGAGAGAGAGAGAGAGAGAGAGAGAGAGAGAGAGAGAGAATTTCAACACAATAATCTCAATCGCAAGCGCATGCGTGGCGTATCAGGGTGAATTTCTCGTTAAGTCGCCAGGATTTCGTGGAAATTACCGCGTAACATAAATCCTGACCCAGCAACTAGGGAACCGAGGTACTGGCATCCTTGCTGCTCTTAATTATGCCTTTTTTTTCCTGGCGGCTGCACCATTACGTCCGGCCATTAAGTCCGTCAAGTTAAGTAGCGACGTGATACTCCGACCCGTCCTTGCCGTAATATACGCATAATATATACATACATACATACATACACAGATGTATATACGCGCGCATTTCTCTGTTATACCTCCCTTTCTTTTCTCTCCGCTTTCTTTCGTTTCCGCCGTACAATACCCCTTGAAAATATCACGGAATGTACCGGAATCAAGGCTATTTCGCCATCCACAAAGAGTTTTCTTCTTATGTGTGTGACCGGTAACTCGCGTATTTCTTCTCAAAATAATTATTTACCGTTAAACTTCTAAATTATGAAATATACTTTTGAACAATATATGTATATATAATATTAATTAAATAAAAAATATACACACATACAATTCCTATTTACGGAATTGTGACTTTAATAATAAATAACTATATTTCAATTTCCAATTAAGCTCATAATATATCCAAATGAAATAATCTAAATTTTAAAGTAAATAAATTTATAGCATTTTATTTACGATGGAAATAAATAATATATTTATCGCGAAAATATTTAAACCATAATTTTAAGATAACAGAAAACAAAATAAAAAGTTTAGATTTAGATACACAATAAATATTATTCAGTTTCAATTTTTTATGTTAGAAATAACAAGATGTAACAAGAAGGTAGAATATACATAGATATTCTTGCACAGTCTATAATCGCGCACTTTGTCCTTGTCGATTTATGCAAGCACGAATATTCATGTTATAGAGTAAAGTAGAACATTATTTTCGTCGTTTATCACCAAGTCACCTCGTTACATACTCATTTACTGCAAACTATCCGGCCATTGGCGGATAAATTTCACGTGGCGCACTTTGTATCATCCATTTGTTCCCTTGTTACAACAACGTCATTCTCTCTACAACACCGGCTGGCCACCGCACCCCTCCAGGTTTTCATTTCTTACTCGAGTTGCTAATGTTATTACGCTTCCATTTGTTGGCCGTTCTAAAGAGACTTGCATTGCAACGTGAGTAACTTGATATTTCTCCCTTTCTCTCATTCTACTTATCATTTTGGTCTCTACGTTTCACCAAGTCGACGCAGCTAGATTCCCTCTCTTTTTCTCTCTCTCTCTCTCTCGGCTTTCTCTCTTTCTCTCAATATATACATATGCATGTACATGAACACATATTATACGCCATGACGCAACACGGGCGACAAAAAGCATCGCTTAATTGCGTTGAAGCGACGGTTAATTCCTGTGTCGTTCGTCAGCATTGTGTTTCATATGTCTCATCAAACAAAGAGTTTCAATTTAAATTACCGACCCGAAAATATTGCCGTTGCTTTTCCGTCCACCAACAATTATACTAGTTCTTTTAATTTCTGATTCATTACTGCAAAAATACTTTTTTTGTATATTTTTTTATTAAAGAAAAACTAGAGAGAGGTCATTTAATTTACGTTATACATTAACTAAAAAAACCTTAATCAAAGATATTATTTAAAAACATAATTATAAATACAATATAGCTAAGAATTTTTCTTACTTATAGTTTTCATTTAAAAAATTTTTACTTTGTAGAAAAGAAAAAGTCCGTACTTTGCGTTGCTACAGCGTTAAAAAATCTCATGCTACAGTTAATCATCATAGACCATAGTCGACGAGTAGCATCGTTAAAACATCCACTCCAGGCAGACGCACGATTTAAATTTAAATAACTGCGACGAGGTCGCGATAAAGTATAATTAAGTTCGTCCCACAGCGACGGATGGGCCACCGAAGTGATGGAGAAACGGAGGAAGAGGAACGAGTTTCCTTGAAAGAAGAATACGCAGGGTGAAATAAGAGCTGGAGAGGGTGATGGACAAAAAATTGTGTTCGCTCGTATATAGGGTGTCTCCGGCTAACCACATTTTCTTTTAATGGTGGATGGTAGTTGAGAAATAAAATGTAAATTCGATACATTTATTTCCTACACCCAAAAATATTTTCTACGTGTCGGAGAAGATAAAAAAAACGTTTCAAGATTTTCTAAGTATTTGTAATGGATATTTTAATGTTGATACGTTGCATTCTGTGATAATTTTCGAAAGTTTCGATATAAAACATTTTTGTTTTTGTTTATTCCTACTTTCCTGGATAAACTGACTCGAAATTAAACGCTAATGATGCATTATCCAACGGAAATGCAACATTTTTGAGATGCACAACGAGTAATGGTTGAATCAAAATGCGCAGTACATTTACACACATCTCTTGGTTCTTTAAAATAGAACACCATCGGCAATTAATTTGACATTCATAAGTCGTCAAAACATCAATTTTTCACAATTTTCTAGACATATTAATATCTGACAGTAAAAATAAATATGATTAATCAAGGGCACCCTATATACGCGAGATCCCGCAACTGCGGTAATAACTCTTTTGACTAATGGCTTGCAGGAAATTCGTTTACTTCCACGTCTCCTCTCCTCAACTGACTTAAATGCTCCACAGAATGCACAGAATAAAAATGTATATAAAATGTTACTTAATTAAGAATAAACTTGATATCAAATACTAAAACTGTATATTAATTTTTATTTCTATAAAAATTGTGGATTTTTTACTCTACACAAAGCAACAATTTCGGAAAAGTTTTAGAAAGCCAGGCATTTATAATAATATTTATATGTAATACAATATTTCGTGATAAAAGTCCAATCTTGATTTTAAATCGTGAATAAAAATTCGTAAAAAAAAATGAAATTTTAAAATAAGTAGTAATAATAACAAAGTTGGCGTCAATAAATACCAAAGAAAGAAGCGATAAGAAGAGAAAAAAGTGATTGCGGAAAACCATTAGCGCATTTTTGGTTAACGGAAAGAAGATTTACAAACTAAGCTGCTCACAAAGGAGACACTGTATAGGCTACAAATGCTCAGCAGATAAAAGTAAGTTCTCTCCAAGCCTCTCGTGATAGCATTTCAATAAATGTCGTCCAAGCAGCATATTGCACTTCCCTGCGTGTGAGCGCATCGTCTTTTTTCATTCGAAAAATTTCGTTCTGAGACAAAATAACTACTATAATCGTAAGGATGTAAAATGATTCTCAAAACAAATCCGCAGTTCAAATATAATCGCAAGCGAAACAATAGAGAGAAACAATAGAGAGAATTAAACTTTTCAAATATTTCCTTTTTAAATAATAATACTAATCATTATATGCATTATTTTTATATAACATTAGACAGAAACAAAGTGCGTACATGATTATAAAAAATAATAATGAAATGTCTGACAAAAAATATAAAAATGTTTTAATATTAAACATATATACATACGTGTGCGTGCATGTGTATATGTAGTAAACGAGTGAGTGAGCGAATTAATAAATAAGAAAGAGAGAGAGAGAGAGAGAGAGAGATGTCATTTTCGAAGAAATTAAAATGAAATAAAAGAGTGTCGATTCGGCGCAAAATATTCGCCGCTCGGTAATTTTCTAAGGCGCGTCCTCGCCAAATAATTATTACTCTAAGGCGGGATCACGAGGATGATCGGTGGGCAGGATCGGCTTCGCGGCCGTACGATTATGAACGAACAATACGATGTCGCGGCGGCCGACGTCGCTGCGAATTTGCATAAAACCTTTTCCGTCTTATGCACTCGATCGACGACGGCCATTATGGGACGAGGTCGATCGACCTCCGTCGTGGAGATTGCACGCACCGAGCGAGCTGTTCAAGCGTATTAACAGCGTGACACAACCATCAATTTACCGCACTCCATTCTTCTAACCCTTTGCCATATATCGTCAAGTTGACCGACGTTAATACCGGTGCTCACCCTTTGTCTGACTTACTATATACTATAACTCGACGGTATGTGATCTTTGCATTCAGTCACGTCTCTGCCTTCGATAATCAATTATACGAAAGATAGTAATACCGTGATTTCTCGCACGACTAGAAAAACATGCACGCGATGCACATACACAGTCGTATTATGTAAGCACAAAGTTTTTAGTAGCCCAAATAAAATGATGCATCTATATTTGAAAATAGAAATTTTGTTGTATGAAGAATTCGACATCACATTTTTTTAACGTAAGAAGCATAATAATAATAATTTTTATATTCTTGCATCTGACAAATTAAATAATATAAGATACAATAATAAATGCGATCGCTAACAATAATTTATGTGCGACTTTTAAATTAAAAGCAAATTATACCGTAAAGCTACAGCCAACTAAAATTGCTAGGATCCATTTCTCTGTAGACAATAGATACTGCGAGCAGTTACGTGTAAGCTGTAATTATGGAGAGAAGTAAGGACACATGTAGAATTAACAAAGAGGTTGTTACGGAACTGGGGCGATGCAATTAATTGCTACGAAATCAGGAGCGTTGGAAATCTCTGATAATTTAAAGGAACATAATGTAATTAAATATAAGGAGAGCAATCAATTTTAACAGTCATTAAATCGAAATTCTTCGTAATCGCGTGACTGACTACATTGATTTAATTATCAATAATTTTCCAACATCGTAACTGGATTATTATTAAATTATCTTTCGTTTAACGATCAATAGAAATTAACGCAAGGTCTTAATTACAAAATAACAAAATTGACGATATTTTAAATTTAAAGACTTTTTCTCCTTTTTTCTTTCAAAGCAAGAATAAAAATTTTATTCTAACATAGTTCATATAAAAATGTACATACACATGTATACATTTTTATATGAACATGAATATTATACGAATTATAATTATACGAATATAATTATATAAATATGAAGTATTACTTATTTTATGTAATTATCTCTACTAATATACATATGTGTTAATATAGCAGATAAATTTGTTACAAGGAAATTAAAAATTAAATAACTGACAAAGATGATCTGGGTAAATTAATTATTTACCATTTTTTAATGTAATTTAATAATGTAATATAATTTAATGTAATTAAATCTAATGGAATTGGCAATTAGGAATAAAACGTACATGTAACAGAAAATTTCTACATGTGGAATTATGTTTCTATATGATTTGGAAACATATACGTTATCAATAAAATTTTAATAAATACGTTATATTTCGTCCTTTATTAACGTTGTGTATTTATATTAAAAAAATATACATATATATATATATATATGCGTTCATAAAAATATATTTATAAATTTGTGTGTGTGTATCTCTTATGCCATTTTGTACTTACAACAATAACAAACAAATATATATGTAAAAATTATGGAGAAAAATTAAGAATTATTCAATGTTACATTCCTTCGAAACTCTCTTCTTCATTGCCATTTTATCTAACAAAAATGTCACGACGCACGGTAATTGCAGGGTCATAAACACGGTAGATATCCGAGGATACACGCGTCATGTATCCTACAAGAGGGGAAAAGCCACGTGAGAGTATAATAGCATTCAGGAAGAGAACGTTTATGCCGATCCGGGGCATGTAAGCGTTACATACGGGGTGATTAAAATTAATATCGAGTCCGGTGGGCGGCGAGTACGAGGCTATTAGAGTTGCAAATCTTACAATTACGCCCGGTATCATGCCTGAAGGGAAGGGAAAGGGATGGTGACGGGGTGGTGAACCTCACGCCACGCCGCGGTGAATGTGTTGCCGGCGGTATTTCGAAAGCGTGCAAAATCCCTGTTGTTACTTTCACACGCACTGATGGCGAATGGCGAGCGACGACAGCGGCGACGCCGTTATTTGTCCACGCGACCACTCAATTTACGTAAGTGCTTCGAGCAATATTCCGATAGGTACTCTACGTAATCGGCAATATACAGCGACGTATACGGTGTATACGAAAGCAAATATGAACAAGTCGTTCGAACAACAAAACAATGTATCGACCGATGAAGTGAAGTGACGAGAATGCAGGTCCTTTTCGAAGTTATTTCGCAATCGATCGTTTTCGTTCGTTCACGTCCTTTCTGACCGAAACTTATAATTGCAAATATCGTTCGACGTATCGTTCAATGCATATGATTGATTTCCTGTAATTTTCGATTTCAAGATCATTTTTACTTGCAAATTTCTTTTCAACTAATATGACAAATCAACAATAAATCTTTGGAAAGCCAATTTTATATTTCATATGACCGAATAAAAAGTTACGAATAAGATTTCTTGCCAGAGCGTATTTCAACGTTAAAATATGTACAAGATATTCAGATGGTATGCATCGAGCTCCTGACTTTTGCTCCTCTGTAAAAAATTCAAGCATAACCACAAAGTTATTCCGGTATTGAAAGTTAGGTGTGAAGCGAGAGCTTGCAGAGAAATAAAAAAAGAAAATTAACGTTTTAATCCCGATACTTCAGTATCCGTACAGTACCAAAACTATTCTCATTCTAAAGTGTTGAAATCGTTTAATGATTATTAAATGGCGTTCGCCGGTGCATCCACTCCTAAGTACACAGAGAAAGAGAGAGAGAGAGAGAGAGGCGATAGCCGGAGTTAGGCGGTGCATCGCGATTACAGGGAAGAATAGATTCGCTCGCGATCGAAGGCGAATGCAGCGAGTAATAAACAGGCCAGCACGTAGTCGTGGGGGGTACTCTCACCCTAATGGAAGTCGACGCGGGTGCGGAAAGCGCGCGCGGGCCGGATTCTCTCCCCCCTCGGCGCAAGCTCGAATTTCCGCGTTCCGCCGCAAGGAACGATAACCGGACAGCCACGAACCCCGCATACGGATTTCCGTGCCGAGCTTTCGGAAATACGCTCGTCACCCTATGCGCGCCGGGAGATAGCATTGGCGCGAACGGAGGATCGAGGGGACGATAGCGCTACAAGATACCGCAAGACGTATTTGGTGCATGTAAATTCAGAAATTATCAATAACGAATGTATTCTACAAACGCAACGCGTATTTTCCAAATGAAGAAGAGGATCATGTATATATGACGGAAGTATCTCTCACAATCGAATGCTCGATTACAAACAATGAACGTTAATTAAAAGCCAAGTGCTTTCTTTCGAGAGAATAAAATCGATTTGTGCTGCAGATAAGCCAATTCAATGATAACAGAAGCCAGTGCTTGTCGCTGTTGCCACCCGTCGTTCAATCCCATCGTTCCGAGATCGTTCGTTGAGATGATACGCAGTGGAAATCTAGACTCAGTCGGCTGTACCGGTCGAGATACGAATGCGTCCGCGCGACTGTCCGGTGATCCTTCTTCGTTGCGCGCGCCGAATGGCATCCGGAAATTCGGGACAGCACGGTGCAAAGCCAAACCCGCCGAGTGACACACCGCGGCGCGGGTATCTTTCACAGTACCCGACCGATTACGTTTCGCTCACGCCGCCGCCGGCGGACAGTGATCGATGACGCACTCGTATCTCTGTCATCGGCGTCGATAAGATGCAAATAAACAAGGCCTGTCGCAGCTGGCGTTATTAATTAAGCCCGCACGCAACGCGCTTTCGTGCGCCCTTTGTTGCGATTGGGGTTGAAGGTTAGCGTGTGAGGTTACAGTGCGTACGAATGTCCTTAGGGCACCTCGACTACCTCTATCTATGCTGCCTGTGATAAAATCTAGACGCGATTTCATTCGTTATTTAGTCGCCGACGTTTTGCCGAGAATCGGAATTTATAATGCAACGGTAGTGGCTCGGAAATGGGAAGATCGATATAAATCTTCTAAATGTTGAGAGCAAGGCAAGAAACACTACATGTACAAAGTATTTACAATACTTGTTCTTCTATTTAGATGCTAATTTTTTCTGAAAAAAGTTTAAAAAATCGCTCGAAACAAGAGATAAATTCTCGAAATAATTCCAGTGGAAAGTATTCAAAAGTTCTCGAGACCTACCCAGTCTTACGTCTCGGAGAAAGATTCCAAGACGTATCGCAGAAGCCACCCAGGGGAATCGGGGACACGCGTGCAAGGTCCCGAGAACGAGGCGAGACGAGGCGACGCGTATGTAGACACGCTCGTCCAGCAAGGCCCTGTATCGCGCCCCGCTCGTACTCTTCTTATTATCCATCTCGCGTTCTACGTCGTGTCGTGCAAGCTGGCATCCGCCCACGCGCCCACGGACGACCAACGATCGCGATGGCAATAGCAGCACGTGGGAGAGAGCGTGGGGGTCTCTCTCTTTCTCTTTCTCTTTCTCTTGGTGTTCAACCCCCCCGACCACGTCGTGTCGTCCTCCACCGTATTTATGGCATCTCGGCGCGAACGGAGGCACTCTTCCTCCCGGCGGTTTACGTCTCGCACGGATAGTCGTCGTCGTCGTCGTCGTCGTCGTCTTACTCCTCCTTCCCCTCATACCTTCGAAGTACGTCTGTATACTTATGCCGCTAACAGGCTGAACAAAAGCAAAGCCTGGCAATTTAGAGCGGTGCGGTAGTCATTTGCAAAGTAGGGCAGTATGGTTACGCGGTAAAGTAAGTTGGCGGAATAATTCGTGATGCTAAGGAACGATCTCTAATTAACTGAAAATAGGGACCCTCGTTGGAAGTATCAGTGCTCCCTTAAGTGGAGAGTCGGGGAGAGACGAGGGAGGAGAGGAATATTACGGATTGTTAGTGATGCGCCAAGCTTTGCCGTTTCTATCTAACTCAGCACTGTTCTTATACAGAGATCATGCAAACAAGGGAGGAGCTCTTGGATATTGGATTCACCATTCTAAATTCTTTCGCAATTCTGACGTCAGCAGCTTCAGGAACTTATAGATACGCAAAAGTTCGCGGAAGTCGAAACTCCAATTCTGCACGCGTGCTGAAAGATTAACGATAAAAAGTTCAACAATGAATTTTAAAGTTAATCTCCCGTCGAAAAAAAAAATTATCCCGATGAAAAATTCCATCTCGGACTTGGAGATACTTGATACGAATTCCGTCTCGTTTCATATAATCCCATCACAGTGGCCCTTCTCTCATTCCTTGCACGAAGATCACGGTAAGCGGCTGCCACGAGCGATCGTCATTCTCTCGAAAGTGACTTTTTGATAGGGCTATCTACGGATGTTGGCGGCGCGGTTTAAGTGCATAGATATCCCCGGGTATATAGTACCCGATGCGCGCGTAAAACGGACCGTTAATTTCGAATGCTCCGTTATTCCACGGGCGCGATCCTCGCGCACTAAAATCATGCGCGTTAAAACGCGCGGTGCGCCGGATTCTGTGCGGCCACGCTGCCTGCTGCTGCCAAACCTGGTCGATTATTTTGCCGGTGACATCCTTGTAGAATTAGCAGCACCGGGAGAGGAGGCGCGATTTTACTGCTCACCGTGCTGCGATCGTTACCTCGCACGATGTCTTACGTTGTTACATACACAGAGTCCGACAGGCAATAGCGTTCAGCGTTCCGGACACTTCGCAAGCTTGTAAACGTATCCCACCGCGTCTGCCGACCACTATTTCTCCTCTCGTAGCAAGAGAGAAAGGGCGAGAGAAAGATTTATTCAGTTCTCTGGAATCTGGTTTTAGTGCTTTAAACTCTAAGAGTTAAGAATTGTAACCTGATATCGTTATCGTATATATTCGAAAAATTTATCAGGTTCAATTAAGATTATTTTGAATTGTTCTAAAAAATTTTCTTGTGTGTTATATTTACTTGCTATTTTTCATTAAACTTACAAAAATTAATCATATGTAATAAAATCAAAATTAAATGGAGGTAATAAGAAAATTAATTATTACTTATTGTCCACCTAATGTTACGTCAATTGTCTCAATAGACTTGTGTATAACTTTAAAATCAATTTCATTACATTTTTTTCTATAATATATTAAATAATAAGAGTATTCAAGTCTCTAAACTTAATTTTAATTTCTTGAATTTAATAAACTTTGTTATAACAAATTATAAGATTTAATATCTATTATAATTTTTTAATATTAACTTTGATACAATTAAGCCTCCAATAAAAAATAAAAAATGTAACTTTAATTAAAAGATATTAACGTTTTTTTTTTAGTTGATTTTTTTTAAAGTTGACTTTAAATTAATTGAAAACTCCACGGTCAGATTGATTTCCGACTTAACAACCAATTGTGTAATTCATCAGCTGCAAGAGTCAGTCAGTATATATTTTCGACTTAGCCAAGGCGTCGCGCAGACTGCGCGGCGTTTCGCTACGAGCGCATTGATCTCGAAGTTAAACGGTCGGCATCTCCTGGCACATGCCGTTGGTTCCCCGTGCACGTTTGCGTATTTATGGCATCCGAACTCGGTGCGAACGCGGCCACTCTCGGTCGCTCGCGTACGACGAGAGAATCGTGTTACCCCGTTACCGCCGCCGCAACGAATCGCTTACTACCGCCAGACAGGAGCACGAAATTCGCATACTCGCATTCGACGAACGAGAAGCTCTTCGCGTCAGCCCCCTGAAGTTGGAGAGGCTCGCAGATGCAGGGGAATTCTGAGAGGGCGATGCGGAAACGAAATATCCTTCTCCTATTCAAAAAAGACCCCTTCCCGAGAGAAAAAGAGAGAAAGAGAGAGGAGAGAAATATTTCAGGAATGGTAGAAAAATTACTTTCCTGTTTTATATAATATCGAAATATAAGTAAAAAAATAAACATAAAAAAAGCTTACTCGTCATTCTTGAATAAAACACCATAAAAAGTTGATTATAATATCAACTAAAAGAAATTGTAATTATTTCACAATCAATATCACTTTCTTCTAAAAATCGTATCGCTCTCTTCAATCGCAGCAATGTTTCAACGCCCCTGATGAGTATCGTAATCTCGAGATGTGAAACGTAATGCAATCGAAGAAGCGCAACGAAGCGCGCGAATCGGCATCCCCACGCCTACGTGTTTAACCGCATTATCGCGTGAAGCGTTTCACACGAGCATGCTCGGAAGCAAAG
>NW_023415381.1:0-23653 GCF_013373865.1 Monomorium pharaonis | reverse complement strand
GTGCGTTGCGTTTGCGTGGGTGCGTGCTAGAGAAGGCGCTTGCGCATGTGTATACGTAATAGAGAAGACGGTTACACGTGTATGAGTGCTAGAGAAGGCGCTTAAACGCGTGTGCGTACTAGAGAAGGCGTGAGTATGTGCGCGTATGTGTGAACAGTGTATAGAGAAAAAAGTATATCGACGGTCGCGTGCTAGAGAAGGTGTGTGTACGTGCGTGTGTGCGTGCGTGTGTGTAAACGCAGTGTATGGAGAAAATAAACGTATCGACGATTGCGAGTGAGATGAAAGAAAGAAAATAGGATATCATGCAGGATTGAAGGATGAATAAAAAAGATATGCAATATATGTATAATATATATATATTTAAAATATTTTAAAACATTAATATTACAATTAATATTACAATAACATAATGTGATAGAATAAAATTATAATATTTTATATTATAATAAGCTAAATCTAATAGAAAAAAGGAAAATATATGAATATATAAAAATATATGAATATATAAAATATATAAATATATAAAAAAATTGAAATACATATAATTAGTAAATAATATAAAAATATAATTTTCTTACTCTCTATTATAAATCTTATCTATCCAATTAACTATAGTTTTTAAATACATGTCGAACTCCCAGTCTCGTTCTATTTCACCCTCTTCGACTTCTTCATCTCCAAAGAGGTATCGCAAATCGAACAGATCGAAGAGGTCGTATTCGTCTTCATCCTCGCCTTTGCCTTCCTCTCGCCATAACCAATCATTATACCGCCGCGTGAAGTCTCGCGTGTTTCTTACTTTTAATTGATGAGCAGCTACATCCACGTAACCGCGGACGTTGACTACTGTGCGCCCGGTGACGAGTCCGCAACGGTAACACTATAAAAAAACATGTAAAAATATAAAATTATCAATTACAAAAACAATGTATTTGTAGAAAAGAGTACTTACAATGCTAGCAGGTATTCGCACGTATGCGTTCCTGCTGAGGCGCGGAAACGTCTTTGGGTGGCGCTTTGCTGTGCGCACCGCCTGCTGACTTTTTACAGGTATAAACCCTAGCGCTGGCATGTTGGGCAGTGCTATTCTCGTTTCCGGTTTAGATAAACACTGTAAAAAATATTAATATAAATTAATATAAGTTAATATAAAATAACATAAGAATAGGTAGTATAAAAAATACTTACTATTCGAACGGTGTTATGCGGACCGAACGCTGCCATTTTACTTGCACTTTTTAACTTTTTTCTGAACTACTTTTCAAATTTTTTCGACGAAGAGCGAATGCTTCACAGTTTGAAGTCAAACTGACGGTGCAGTCCGGCTTCGAAGGCATTGTTTATGATTTTGGTACTTATCCCCACGCTGTGGAGATGCCACTTGAGCTTATCATCGATGCTCAAGTAAACTATCACCCTTTGACGATTCACTCGTGGCTTGAAAACTATTTTTCATAATAGTACTCGCACTGTTTTTTAGAGCAAGTAATAAAAAATTACTAGGCAACAAAAATCTCGCCAAACTATTTATAGGCATGCAAAATCGCACATCGCTCAGTAGCAAACATGTATCTCATACTGTCACATCCCTCTGATATTATAAATTTGAGTGCTGAGCAGTTACAATTCGTACCAAAGATCGTTCTGTTACGCGAGTGCGGCAACTATATCGAACACGTGTGGGACAAGCTTCCGGAACATATAAAGGTTGATTTCGAAGTTCAGCAATATCGTCGCTGCAACGAACATTATAATCAGCCGTGGCAGCAAACGCACATCGACGGACCCGCGCCGTTGATCAAGAATTGTAGCGAATGCCAGCTGTCGCAAAGATAAAAAAGGGTTGCGGTCATCTTTTGAATCGCGTGATAAACGCGCTTCCCTTCGAGCTACATATCCCCGGTTATCAATTTTGCGGACCGGGAACCCACTTGGAAAAACGATTAGCTAAAGGCGATAGAGGTATAAATCCGCTGGACGCGGCGTGCCGCGAACACGACATTGCGTATTCTCGGAGCAACGAGCTCGCCGACAGACACGCGGCGGACGAGATACTCGCTGCGAAAGCACGAAAACGCGTAATCGCGAAAGACTCGGCTCTCGGAGAAAGAGCAGCCGCTGCTGCTGCCGTCTGGGCAGCCATGAAAGCCAAGACAAAGATAGGTATGGGTATGAAGAAGAAAAAAAAGGTAACGAAAAAAAAAACGTATACTTCCGACAGCCAGACGAGGCGGCATGTTACCAATTTTACCGATGTTGGGCGCGCTCGGATCATTGATCGGCGGCGCGGCCGGTGTGACAAAGGTGGTAAACGACAGCAAAGCTGCGCGACGTCAGCTCGAGGAGCTGCAACGTCACAATCGCGCGATGGAAGGGCGCGGAGTGTATCTCGCCCCGTACAGAGGCGGACGAGGGTTGTACCTCGCCCCGTACAAGTACGGAAAAGGTGTAAAAGCGAAACGAAAAAATATGTCAAAGAGGCGTTAAGAATACCCGCGGGTGTGACGACGAACATGCAACTACTTCAATTGGCAAAACGATTGTGTATCCCGTATTTCAGAGGAGTGTTTATGCGTAACGCGCTACCGACGAGCGGTGCGCGTCAAAACGAGAGCGGTATCGTAAATCTGGACGATGCGGAGGGTCCCGGTACTCACTGGGTAGCGTACGCAAAGAGGAGAAATCACGTAGCGTATTTCGACAGTTTCGGCAATCTGCGGCCACCCAGAGAACTCGTACGATATTTTGGGGACGATGTGACAAAGATAGAGTACAATCGAACGTCGTATCAAACTTACGATCAAAGGAATTGCGGACAACTTTGTTTGCTATTTTTACACTCGATTTAAAGACCGACGTTGCGCTGTTTAATCTCAGTATTCGTTCAAACATGTCGCTGACACTTACGCTGAGCGGTAAGAGCAGCATTCTCGCGGCAAGCTACTCTCCGGCTATAGATTTGAGCGACGACGATTACGAGCTCGGTTTAGCGATCTTTGAAACATATAACACGATACCGAACGTGAATGCTTCGAACAATAAATTTTACTTTGGCAAAGACAACGCGGAGATTACGATTCCCGAGGGATCGTACGAGTTGCATGCCATTAACGAGTTTTTGAAACGCGAGATTTCGCAAATACGTCCGCGACGTGACGTCACGACTGAAGGTAGTAATGGCGGGGATAAAGATCCAATAACGATTCGCGCAAATTATAATACGATGAGATGTGAGATCAGATGCGTACACAAAATAAATTTTGGCAAACCAAACAACATCGGCTCGCTCCTGGGATTCACATCGAAGCGTATACTAGAACCGCGAATATGGCATGAGTCAGACGTGTCGATCAACATAATGAATGTAAACATTATCCGCGTAGAGTGCAACGTGACCGCGGGCGCGTACAGCAACGACAAAAGCGTGCACGCGATACATGAGTTTTCATCGAACGTGCCACCTGGATATAAGATCTCGGAAAGGCCGTCGCAGATCATTTACCTGCCGATCATCGTGCGGAGCGTTACGAATCTGACGATACGCGTGGTTGACCAGAACGGACGATTGCTCGATTTTCGAGGAGAAGAAATTACCGTCAGATTGCATGTGCGACGACGGCTGCAACGATAACGCGAACGTGAGATGCTCGTACTAAACGCGTCGGAACGCGCTAGAAAAATAAACATCTTTACGACGAAAACACCAACGTTACAGCAGTCATCAGATACTTTTGCGACGACATTCGATAATATTCGATCATCCGACTGTTCCAAGAAAAAGAGGCTCACCGCGTCGAACGTTGAATATCTACAATCTCTGGGATTTGCTGTGCGACAATGACGGATATTTTAAATATCGAGGACGAGCCGATCTTTGACGATCGCATCGTCAAGATCGAGACTCACACGTACAATCCGTTCGCCAACACGACGTTTGAATACAACGATGAGATAAGAATTCCTATACAACAGCAGGATCTTTACACGTTACCGTACGAAAGTTTTTTATACATTGAAGGAAAACTTATAATAAAGAAACCAGTTGCGGGATCTGATGTGACATTGGCAAATAATTGCATCGCGTTCATGTTCGATGAGATTCGATACGAGCTCGACGGTGTGGAGATTGATCGAAACAGAAACGTCGGAATAACCAGCACCCTCAAGAACTATGTAACTATGTCAGCTGCCAGAAGCGTAATCGCGAGGAACGCCGGCTGGGATCCGTGGAATCCTCCGAACGGATATTTTAATTTTTGCGTACCGCTCAACATGCTGTTGGGATTTTGTGAAGATTACAGACGCGTGGTGATCAACGCTCGCCATGAGCTGATTTTAATACGCGCGCG
The DNA here is from genome assembly GCF_013373865.1 of Monomorium pharaonis. Lineage (NCBI taxonomy): Eukaryota > Metazoa > Arthropoda > Insecta > Hymenoptera > Formicidae > Monomorium > Monomorium pharaonis. The sequence continues at coordinate 19,301 of NW_023415381.1, read as the reverse complement.
TAACGATAACAATTGTCTGATGGGAAGTTCAGAATTGGAGCCGAAGATTGAATTACTCAAAGTTCAGTGGCGAATGCCGCATGTGTTACTGAACGAGATAAATAAACTGTCGATGCTGCGTGCTCTGGAAAGCGGGCGATACCTCAGCATGGCATTTCGTTCTTGGGATCTATATGAGTATCCTTTATTGCAAAGCACAACCAAACATTCGTGGGCCATCAAGACCGCTACTCAGCTCGAGAAGCCTCGATACGTCGTTTTCGCTCTGCAGGCTGGTCGGAAGAATAACATGTCTGAAAACATGAGTCGATTCGATCATTGCAAATTAATCAACGCAAAACTCTATTTAAACTCGGAATGTTATCCGTACGATGATTTGAATCTAGATTTTGATAAAAATAAATGGTCGATTCTGTACGACACGTACGCACATTTCTGTAAAAACTATTACGGATATGATTATCTCGAACCGAATCAATCCGTCACCATGTTTCGACATAATGGTCCATTCGTGATTATCGATTGCTCTCGACAAAACGAATCGATCAAGAGCGCAACCGTGGACGTACGCTTAGAATTTGAATGCAGAGAAAACGTGCCCGCGAACACTACCGCGTACTGTCTCATTATACACGATCGTGTGATTCAGTACAACCCGTTGACCAACGTTGTGCGCAAAATTACCTAAGTGCGGCGCCATTTTTTCTCCAAAACAATATCAAGATGATATAAAAATTTATAACGCGTCGAGACGGATCACAGTATTCTCAACGACAGCTGTCATGTCTGTACCAACGTTCGTGGATCTGCAAGGTTTCATCGTTGGTGGAGAATTTATCGTTAAGGAATTTGCCTCTCTCAAAGATGGATTTGAACTCACCCACTACATGTTTACACCTACCTATCCATGGGAATACCTTACCAAGGCAGAAAAAACGTCAGGTGGTGTGGTTGAAAGTGAATCATCACGGAATATCATGGGAGGATGGATTGATTCCGCACAGCATGGCTAGAGATTTAATTACCAAGGCAGTGATGGGTACAACTGCAACCGATGATGAAATTGTCGTGTACGTAAAGGGATGCGAGAAACGAGAATGGCTGCATGACTTACTCCTGGACGAGGCGAAAGAGGAAGCTAATGTCGAAAATATCGAAGTGCATTACGAAGACATAAAACCTCTAAATAAGTTGGACATTACGTACACCTTACGTTGTCGAAATCATGTTAACAACTGCGCTTTACAAAATGTATTTAAACTGTTTAACTGGTGGTCTAGCAATAAAAAATAATTTTTTTATGTGTTGTGTATTTTTTTATATTTCCATTACCCGTTTATATTTCCTCTTCCCCATTTATTAATTAAAATAATTTTTTAAGTTAGGATAATTAGTAGGAAAAATATTTCTAAAACGTTTTATACAAATACATATTTATTTATTATTCAAAGCATCATATACAATATTGTCTGATGCATAAACCATCAGTTCGCAATCTATGAGCGAAGTTTTTACACATATTTCATCTAATAGCTTTACAGCATCGCACTTATTATTAATGTTATTTCGCTGCAAGCAGTTTACAAATCGATTATATTTTTCTTTCACTACAAACATATCCCGCGACAATTTAAAGTATACATTATTGATAACATCTTCAAGATTTAGTAAAATTGCACGGTCAAAGGTTTCATATACAAGGCTTTGTTATTTAATATAAATTTTACAACACTCCCGTTATGTAATTTGACGAGTTCTATAAGAAGATCATCAATCCACAGCGATGTAACGGTGGTTGACTGCAGGAGTCGCTCAATATCCATGCGTTTCTCGATCATTATTATCCATACGTCACGTGACAGCGGTATCTGATTGCCTTTGTTGTCACCAAGAATCATCTCCACAAAAGGTTCAAGTCCCACACTGACACCGATATCCAAATATTTGTAGGCAGTGGCGGTTAAAGCGAATCGCCTTCCCAGGATGCGAGGAGTATAGCGTGGCTGCGATAATGTTCTGTAAAAAGAATATATCAAGTTATAGAAAAATATAGAAAATATATAGGATTTAAATATATAGATTTTAATTCAATTAAAAATACTTACGATTTATCGCACCCGTCATTCTGTTGGATCGGAACGTAATAGTTCATCTCGTACGGTTCTTTCTTCAGACACTTTACAATTCGACTTCCACCAATCAACTGCTGCGGTAACGTAGATGAAGCTTTACCGTTCGTATTCCACTATTTGACTGATGCAATAACGTTGTCGGGAGCTCTTTTTTATATTATTACCCCCTCCATAAAATACCCCCTTTTTTTATCCCTCTCCACAAAAAATCTAATTTTTATCCCCTCCACAATTATCTAATTTTAACGCGCTCACTACCGATTCATTATGTAGAAATTTAAGCTGCCGACGGTTCGGCGCTCCTTGTCGCGATAAAAAATTTGTTTATAACAAACCGCTACCGGATATGGTCAGCGATTTTTGTTTATAGCTATTCCAAGAGCTGTCGAATAAATTTATCAGCTGCCGACGATTCGGCGCTCCGTACGATAAATATTCTTAGAAATTTGTTTATATCAGGTTGCAACTCGCATATTATTTTACTTAAAAAATGTTTATACTGATAAGCGACAGAAAGAACCATAGATAAAAATTGTTTATACCTAATTACTACTTCTAGCCGCAGGGCCTAATTGTTTATATCAAGTTGCAACTCGCATATTATTTTTCTTAGAAATGTTTATACTGATAAGCGGTGACCGGCAAGTTATTGTTTATTTCTGGTTACAACTGACTTGTAATTTACATAAATGTTTATACTGATAAGCGGCTACCGACCGGTATTTGTTTATATCAGGTTACAACTGACTTGTAGTTTACATAAATGTTTATACTGATAAGCGGCTACCGACCGGTATTTGTTTATATCAGGTTACAACTAGCATGTTGTTTATATAAATGTTTATACTGATAAGCGGCGGCATCCGTTTGTGTGACGTCATCCCCCCTCCCCGCGTGACGTCATACCCCCCCGTGACGTCATACCCCTCCCCGCAAATACCCCCCCGCCCCTCACCCCCCCTCGGAGCCCCGTAGTCAGAACCACCTCCTTATTCCTACTATGAGAGATCTGGATACAATATGTAAGCGTATACTTTTAAAGTGTTACTTTTAAAGTGTCACGTTTAACTCCAAATTAGCTACTACGAAGATTAGAAATAACATTTCTAAATGAAAAAATTTAGATTATGAAAAAAGAATTAGGGCAATAAATTTCAAAATATTAAAAAAAATAATCTTTCAAGTAATTTATAAGATATTAATTCCGTAATCTTTTGATATAAATGTACATTTAGCATTTTAACAAACATGAAATATATTCTAAATTCTAAATATAAAGCTTAAGTTAAGATTTTAAAATAAAACCTAGTAAATAACTAATTGAGAGTGACAGCAATTTGCGCTATAAATTTATATTTTATATATTTAAAATTTTATTGTGTCCTTTTTTTGAAATTCTCTCTTTATAACAGCCAAAATAATAGTTCGAATTTCCATGCAAGAAAAATCGCAAATTCAATTTGGTCAAAGAAAATATTCCGGTCATTTTAGTGCAAACTTTTCTGATAAAGCTGACCGTTAATTCGGTACTTTATTCAAGTTTGTCAAAGTGTCCGATGAGCTATCGCCAAAAAAAAATTAGATACGCAAGCAAACGAAACGACGTCCTGTGAAATGTCATTTCTATCGTGCGGGTCATCGATCAGGCGACGCCCGCGAACGCCGATAACCGATATCGACGCGCGGGCGTCAGCGTCCGCGAGCGACATTCATCCGCGCCGGATGCGCTTTTCCGTGATCCTCTACTTTTTTCCGTCTCCGGGTCGGAATAACGATTTTTTGTAACGATGTCGCAACGCCGCCGGAGCGGCGAGCTCGCGATAGTTACATCCTCGCGACGAAACGCGGGAATGGATATCTCTGCGGACTATTATCTACTACAGCAAAACGTTCCCATCCTTTTAAATCATAGCAATAATGTAATATTAAAAAAGAATGTGCATAAAACTTGTATCGATTTAACAGAGTGGCTGCTCAGAATAATCGTTCTTTTCACACACAACCGCCGCTTCAGTTGACTTACTGATAAATCCGCTGCTGCTGGCGAGACGAAGAAATAAGAAACCATTGTTGGTGCCGGCTATCGCGATGACGTCACTTGGGACCGCGTAATCCGAGTCATTGCTTGGCCGGCCTATTTAATGGCGATCGCGTTTCCCACATAACCCATTCATAATATTTTCATTCCACGGCAGTGTGCGCGATCTCTAGCGATCCAATTACATCGACAGTATCATTGGTTCTTGTTGGTCGATAATATCGTGCACAATATACCGTGCATGTTTACATCGCGTATGTGGATGTTTGACAACTTCGTCGATATTCGATAATAAACAATCATTAATTAATACTTTTTAGAGCACCGTATTATTTTCTGAAATGCGTACAAGTTTACTTGCGTTATACAGCATAAATTCTATAATATATACGAGAATGTCAATATATATTCACTTCGCATGTAAATTAACATGTATAATCTGCTTTCTACCGTACCATTTTTTATTGTGATCTGCGGTAGATTGATATAACCTGGTTGCAATTTGCAACACAAGCTGATTCGTATAACAAAGAACGAGTTAGATGAACCACATTGGTAATTCTAACTAATTTTAATATTAGTGATAGTACCGCACAGTAAAGTATCACAAAAAAGATGATATATACAACGATAATTAAAAATAAAGATTATTCTATTATGAAATTATTTTTCTCGAGTTTTATTGTGCTTAATCATATTTATTCAACATAACAGATGTCACAATTTGTTTCACATTACGTCGTATGAAAAAGAAGAACGAACCATTTCATTGATCGATCTTTTTTTACGTAAAATAGAATAAATATTATTTTAAATTATTGTTAAATATAATACATTAATGTTATTACGTTATTGGGAGAAAAAAAAGACTAAAATAAATAAAAAGGAAGAAAATAATTAAATTATCAACGTGAGTAAATATAGTGCTCAATCTGGTCGCGCGCGAAACATTAAAGGCTAATTAAATGCTGCGCCGAAGTGTATTTTTATAGCAAATTCTGCTTGCAACAATTTCGCCCGCGGCTAAAATTGGCTTCACCGAAATGTCGGTCACCGTCGTCGCCATCGTACCGCCGATAATTCCCGTGCTAATTACGTAACGCGCCAGACTACAAAAGCGCGGCCCCGATTACATTATAAATAATGGAATACGCTCATAATGCTGTTACACGACGCCGACGTGAATCGGCTCCGCCGGCGACGTATGGAAATGACGGGATTAATATGCGCTGGCGTATTCATAAAGTTCGCTAATTAACGTAGTCGCGAGAAGGCGAGAGGCCGCGATCTTCGCGCTGGAAACTGTATTTTGTTAGAAATAACGCCGGACGACAACAGTCTACGTCTAGTCCCCATAACAACGTGTATCTTTTTATTTCGCGTTAGCAAACAATTCGTAATCCACGTAACTTTTAACGAATTCTTTCGCGGAAGTGAAACTTTTATTCGAGAAAATTAGAAATTTCGTTCCCTTTACAGGATTGCTTCTAGATCACGTCCAAGTTGTTTTGGCCTATTTTTAATAAAAATACTCGTGCATCTCCAGAGAGAGATACATCCCACAGATGAAAACCACTATTCTGGAGAATTGAAAACGAAGTTGCAACACCGAGTTGCAACATGATATTTCGTATGCTAAATCATTAATGGTCCCTGTTGTTGCTGAATTCACTGGGCGCCGTGTCCTATCTCTATGCAAGAAAACGTCGGTTGGGTGCGCGGGAAAACAACAACCGGGGATCATTAATGATTCTCGCCGTACAACCGCGCGGGAAGAAAACGATTCTTCACCGTGGGGCACGGAGTGTATGTGTGTGTGTGTGTGTGTATGCGGCGCTATAATACACTACCGCTATACTTCGCGCGGGCTACTACTCGCGGTTCAATTATCGTCACTGGAAATCGCCGTGCTCGCGTTGGTAATGGACATCTGTCACGGCTGGGACACGCGTTATCGCGCGCTGCCGCCTACGAAAAAGCACCGCGGCGGAATAATTGATGACGCGCGCGCGCAACGGTAACGGCCGATCAAATATTCACGACGCCGACATCTCTTGATGTATATAATTTTCGTGCGAACGAGGCCGCGCGATGCGTCGCGACGCGTCATCCGAATTGAACGCGCCCGCGTCCGGCAAGTCATTCCCTTGCATTCGCCGCTCCCGGTGTGATTTCGTGAATATTTCAGCCCGTAAATATTGAAACGCGACACTACGCCTCCGTGTATGTGCCCGTACGTGTAACCTGTCTTTCGCGCGTTCCTATCCCCGGGATAACGCGCCGAGTTGATTCGATACTTCTCGACGAGTCGGGTATCGAGATTCTTTTTATTACGCAAGCCCGCGACAAGCCCGTGTTCATTACATTTAATTGTCTCTCATTATGTGCTTATTTTTCACTAGATGACAAATAGAGTCTTGTTAACTGAAGAATCCATTTTTAGAATCGCGAACAAAGAACTTTTTACAAAATTTAAATAGACTTTCCAGAACAATAACACTTTGGAGATTATTAAGCTAAATGTCATAATTGTAATCTCGAAAATATTCAAGATTATAATTAAATTTTAATATTATAATTTACTGTTATTTAAAAGGATCCTAAGCCATCTGTTTTGCCGACATAAATAAACTAGTTTTTTTAATTGGTTTTACAGAATTGCAAAAGTCTTTCACAGAATTAAAACACGCACATAAATGTAGAGTAAAACGGTCGAATTCATATTAAAAAAATTTTTTGGTACGTAGAACTGTCACTTGATGACAATATTTGTTTAATATACAAAACCCATGGTATATATGTACAAAATAAAACCGTATTTCTCTAGAGATGACATAAACAAATAATATCGTGCAATTCAAACTAAGATTAAAAGAAAAAAAAATTATAGAAAAAAAGATTAGCCTTTAACTTTTTATAACTGCAAATCCAAAATATAGGATGATAAGAGAAGCAGTTTGAAAAAAATTTTGTTTATTCACACTAATTTTTTTCAGTGCTCGATAAAAAAATATATAAAATTCGATTTATTGAATCTTCCGCGTGGAGTTCCCTGCACGATCGGAGTTCACTGTGCTGCTCTGCACAATCGAGATACCGGGTCAAAGACCATCGTGCTAATAAACGTAGCACGTGTTTCCACGGCGCCGACTCATAAAGTCGGCCAGCTCGATAGCGCGAGTTAATTAAAGAACGAGTGCATTTTTCCACCTCCGTTCCATCCCATTCCGTTGTGTCGCATCCTTCGGACGCTTCGACATCGCGGCGTCATGAGAAATGTGACCGGAGACTCTACCTGTTAGTTATTTCTATATATCCTGTGATGATAATTAAAAAACAAATAAAAATTTTTTAGAGTCCAAAGTTACGCTTCAAAGTTGAAAAATGTTAGATAAGGTTGGAGAAATTAGGAATATAGAAAGTATATCGATGAAAAATATCTTACAGACTAGACAGATATCAAATAAATGCATACATTAAGTATTAAAAAATAAAAATAACGTATACTATATGTTGTCAATCTATAATAGTATAAATGTTTTAAGATAGAAAATCTTTTTATTAATTGTAATTGAAAAAATAGAGACTATATATTTGTGCCGCAGTAATTTTCTTTATTTTCAAAAGTAATTTTCATTCGTTCGATGGGTTCAATGGCTTTTGTCGCAGGTGTTACGTCAATTCCCGATTTTATTACGTCCCGTAAAAATCAATTTGAATTGTCTTTTTATGTATCAAAGAATTGCATGGACATGCGAAAAAGCTTGATGTAATGATGTAAAAACTCATTTAGTTCAAAAAATTAAATTCATAACTTTTATACTAATTATTTGGTAATCATTTTTATTACAGTGCTTTTAATTTGTAAATAACAATGCGTCTATAAAACTCTAAAAATTTTTTTATTTTTTAAATTTAAAATTTTTTAATATTTTTGCAATGTTCTTTACATTTTTAGTAAATAATATTAAAAATTTGTAAACTTAAATAACTTAAAGATTTACAAATTTAAATAACACTTTGTATGCTTTTATTATCCAGAAATTGCATATGCCACATTAAATTTTCTCGAGTTGTTTTCACGAGATTCTCTTTTTTTTAATTCTTCCATAATTATAAAATCTATGCTCAAATTGTTTTGCTTTTGCAAAATTAAATTAGAAATTCCATTTAAAATATTTGGTTCACCTCTTGAAATCCTTCAGGATACGTGATTGAATTCTGCGGAGTATACCAGTATTGTCTTACAGTGTACGTAAAAAAAGCAAGATCTTTTGGAAATCATAAATAATACGAAGATAATTTTATCTGTTTTTTGTTGTTATTTTGTTTATATAGTTATTTAATTTTTTATATTTCAAATGTCTTTAATTAAGTTTTTTTCGTACGTATCTTTGTTTAATTAAATGTTTTAAAAAAATATAGTAAAAAAAGTTATTTAAAATATATAAACTTATAACTTTGTTTTACACTTTTATTTCAAATTTAGTTATTTCTTATAAAAACTCGTTAGTACAATTAGATTTGAATTTAAGACTTGCGTAAATTTTGTTTCTATCTTATTCTAAATATGTAAAAATGGAAAATATTTCTTTTATATTGAATTACTCGACAATTCATGGTAGTGTAACATTGCTCTTGATATTACAATCAATTTCCATTACAGTAGTTAACATAATAGAGGTCGTAAGTAATTTTTGATGTCTCGAGGTATCCTCCATAAGGACAATGTTGACCGGATAGGTTGGGTAGGTCTGGATCGCGTTTCTCACATATCCATGTTGGACTCACGGGTGTCCGTTGCGAAAGCACGAAAACGAAACAAGAGAAGAGGCGCAGGTGCTCGGAGAACTGCCCTGTAATTAGGCTAGGGACGCCGAATCCGTCTGTTTCGCATCAGGACGGTAGCCCGGCATCTTAAAGGAAACGTGTCAAACACGCTCGAGGCGTTGCTGTGGATGATTCTTAGAAGAATCTAGCAAGCGCGAAATGCAAAGGTACTATAATTTGTCAAATTGATCTTACCTATTTTGAATTTGTCTCGATATGAAAGTGGCACCGACGGCTTCTTACCTGAAACAGAATAATAAATAGATGTTAATTGTGTATCTTGTCAGTGAAAATTGCGCATTACTATATGCACAGCTTTGACTATTGCGCCAGCCCAAAAATATTTCTCTCGCAATCATTATTAATATATGTTACTATATCTTCGTACTTATTTAATTATACATGTAAATTGTTAATTCTCTTTTTTTCCGTTGTACACAATATTATATTATCTCCGTGTCTCGAAAGTGGCTATAATTTTAAGCTATAGTAAAATCACCCTCCCTTATTTAGCCTTCGCGCGCATATCTCATAATTTTTAAGGACCATCTCGAGATATTTGAACATCCCCACAGTAGTTACCGTGGTTATAAAAGAAACGCGGGTGGCTAATGATTTAATTAATTGCGATTTAGAGTTCACTTTATCGTGCGCTTTAATTTCTATGTAGGATACGCATTTTCTTGCGCGTCGGAAGGTAAGGGGACGATTTCATCCCCCGAGAGAGCATCCGAGAACAAACGTGCCGTAATCCGACCAAGGAGACACCGTTTCGGCACTCTCTCGTGTAATCTTAAAGCGGCAACAAACCGCGCGAGCACAGATCCGTAAGTTTGAAGAAGATTAAGATCTCAAGGCGCGCCACGAGGGTGCCGCGTCTGAAAGAGGTGCTTTGCATTATTTCAAGAAGTCTTAGAAGCAAGAGAGTGGCTTGTGGAAGAAAAAGAAGATAAAAATTGAGAATCCAAGATTTAATTACAGAATCGAATTTATTTCTCCATCCGAGCAAGAAATTATTATCTTTCGCTTTTTATTTATATGTGTTAATGAAGTCAATGTGAGATTTCTTCTTTGTTAAATTGATAAATCGATCAAATCGTGCACTCCATTTTTTCCAATAAACAATCATAAAAATTTATAAATTTTAGAAGGATTAAATTAAAATTAAAACCATTTAATAACTTGCCACATAAACAATTCTCCATTAAATTAAATAAACATAATACATTAGTGACTATTACAAAAAATTTATAGAAAAATTAATAAAAAATTTATTATACAATTTTAAATTTATATCTTAATATTCAAAATTCTCTTCTTATATACAGAAGCAAGTTAGCAAGTTACTTAATTTTACACTTTAGTATCAATTCAATAATAATCCATAAAACTTATCTGCGATTTGATTTGCAATTATGATTCTTTCATAGTTTAAAGCAAATCAAAATTTATATTTTATGTATTTACTTCAAATAACGAATAAATCAGTGAAATTAGTAACGGGCGATTCGCGTCGATCGTAAGGCGAACGGCCTTCGTACATTCACGGCCTTTTTCACGAAGGGCCGTTACGGCCGCTATGGGAATGCACCGCGAATAAGGGCTACATTGCGGCGTCTTCCTTTAAACATTCAGGACTGCACCTTCGGTAGCGATTCTACGGACAGGCGTTAACCGTTGGAATTGGAATCGCTTCCTGTATCAAGCTATCCACCCCTATCTGCCCGGAGGAATTAGGAGCCGCGGTCGTATCCATGGAATCGAGCGCGTTTCTCTCGAATCGGAAATTTCTCCCGAGTGGATCGACGTTTATCGCGCGCGAGTTCTCGAAGTGGTTTCTGGTCCTTGAACGAGCACAAATAGGTCAGACTGAACTTGCGTTCTATGAAAAAAGATATCAACGCATTTCGTATTAGATATTTTTCTGTTTCCTTTCTTCTTTAGATATTATATATATACATTTAATTTAAATGTATTATAAATATATATTATATACAAGATTGCTAAAGACACGAAAGATTAGTATATTAATTTTCTAAGTTTAATTAACTTTTTCAAGAATCAGCATGTAAATTATTGTTGAAATAAAATTTCATGATCTAAGGATTAAAAAAAATCGTATTAGAATTATGATTATATATATGATTCAAATAACTGATTTAGATTTGAATCCACGTCCGTTTACATCGAAAGACCTTTGAATGAGTCTTCGAGAAATCGTTTCCGAGTACTGCTTGGCAATTCTTGGGAGGCTTCTCTACTTTTGGAGAGAGTTTGTGCTTTCATGGCTCGGCCAGATAGCATCGATCGAAACTCGACTTGAAAGTCAACGGCAAACGTCGCGTCGTCAAGAATATCACTAAAGATTCGATGAACGTTCAATGTACGTTTTACTAAATATATGAAAAGTACGTTAGAAACGAGAGCAACTTGTCTTACTATTTTTAAGCGAGTCTAACACATAAATGATAAATTCAGATTTTACATATCCGCCTCTATTAATTTTTACTTTAGCGATATTCTTATCGCAAGATAGAATTTAATTGAGGAAATTGAGAGAACACTCTGCGACATCAGAACGGTTCGACCTCAAAATCCTAAATCATTAATAGAATTATGTGCCATCGTTTCTAAATATATTTGTAAAAGTATTATTTAAAAATATATATATTTTGACTTATATATTGGCTCAAGCAATCTGTGAATAAACTGCAATATATATAATCATTATACAAGATTATTACATTACAATGATGTGGATTCTGAAAATAGCTACGATCGGTTTTTTGTTTAATACACATTTGTATGTAGCATGAAATTCGCAATTCAAATAGCAATTTCCTATCGGAAATGCTTACCCACGAAACAAATCTCGCTTGATTGGAAGTCTTTATAGATCTACAGACACCGCCGTCGTGATATTGAATACAAGTTTGTCTCGTAGAGACGAGTATGTTCAAATGAATATTTATACAGGATAGTTCAGAATCAACGTCAATTTCTAATCTTCTCTGAATACGCATGATTAATTTTTTATACTTATCCAATATTCCAAGGACGTATTGTAAAATGGCTTAAAAACAAAGTAGTGATTTTTTGTTGAAATATACCTGAATAAAGTATGAAATATCTCATACATTATTTTTTAATAACTACTTTTATGTACAGAATAACTAGACAACATATTTGTAAAAAAATCACATAATTCCATTTCTAAGAAATAAACCCTTCACATAATTTTGGATATCTCAGCCAATTCGACCTAAGGCTGTGATGTTGTTTTAATTTTGTCATTCATTTGTTTCCTAACTATTTAACCTTAAGTTACTTCTCTATCTCTTCGTTATTATCGTCTAAGTATCTAATTTTATCTAAACATTTTGCCTTTTTTTTTTTCTTAAATATGTTTCCAATTTATTTACGTTACATTCAGATTCAAAAGTTCGGAAAATGGGCGTTAGCTCTGCACCATCCTGTACAAGTTTCCCAGGTATTCGAAGCGAATGGGCGAGGTAAAGCGGCATCGACCCGCGGAACACGCTATATAGCATTACACCCGCGCCATTGTGCTGGATTAGTGTCGTGCGAGTGTCAGAGATGCTGCACTCGAGAACGTAAAGGGGCAGACGACAGAACGAGGGGAGAAGAGAGAGAAAGAGAGAGAGAGAGAGCAAGGGAGGGAGGGAGGAAGGGAAGAATGGTGGTGACAATGCGATCTCGAGTCCGATACGGAATTGCTGGCGGCTTCGGGCGGCTCTCGCGAAATGAGCATAAGATTCTTCGGTTATTTCGTCGGACGCCGATATCTCGCTTCCTGTACCTCGAATTGAGCGTTCCAAATATCTTCCCGGTTTCTTTCCGCCCTCTCGCTTCTTCTCTCGCCTGCGTTTCGGCTATACCTCTTGACCCGCGTCTCGGCCCTCGTCGTATTTCTCACATTACTTTTCGAGGTCTCCACCTCCTTCACCTTTTGGTTCTCCTCCTCCCTCCTCCCTTTTGCTTTCCCCCTCCTGCTTCTTCTCTTCTTTCTCGTCCTGGGTCGTTCGTTCCAAACGCTTCTACACTCGCGCGAAATCGCATTTAAGTTATTTGGCTTCCTTACTCGGCGAGGATTTATCGTGCGGAACCCTTGCTGCACCACGCAGAGGGTGCCGGTCGTCTTAAGGAAAGTCGGTCGGTAACCTCGCGGCAAGAGAGTGCTGCTTAATTCGTTTGATATTATATTTAATAGGGATATATACTGGATGATTCATTAAAAATTGCATCTAATATTTCGTTTAAATATGAACCTACGAGGATATTTAACACGAAATTTTAACGACTTCGAGCAGCGAATTACGATGTGATAAAAGATATATCCTCCGTCAGAACTTGTCATTGGAAAAGTTACGTCGTCAATAACTTTTTAGTGTATATGTTTTTCTCATACGATAAAATTAAAGGTGTAGGAATAAAAATAGTCACACAAATAGTTTAAATAAGTGTAATACATTTATAGAAACAACAATGTAATATTTGATTGAAATGATGTAATTTTTATAGAATGTATGCAATGCATTAAATTAGAGCAATAAAGAAACAAAGATAGTTTGAATTGAAATAATATATAACATAAAAAACGTATGATATGTAGGTACGCGTAGGAAATAAATCTGAGATAAAATCTTTCTGTCCCTTTTCTCATCGTCTCGAAGTGACTGATAAGAGACCAGTAAGTTCGAATGATTCTCTGCTGCAAATAGATCACGATCCTGCGGGACAGATTAGCCGACGATTACAATTTAATCCGGCAGATTGGAGCTCCGTCGAACCTCTGCTATGCCGCATGAATATTTGTGACTGCATGTCTCTCCGGTGCCTCGCGCGATTGGGATTATCGCCGATGATAAGTCATGATGGCTCGGAGATAGAGGAAACATCATGTCATGCTTTCGTAAAAATGTTTCCACATTATACAATGTATAGATGTTATTATTAAATTCAAGTTGATCAAATATATTACTATATTATTTTTCAAATGTTTGATGTTTTGTTTTTTTTACAGATTTGTAATTTTTAGAATTATATAAATTCGTTAAAATTACAGAATAATAAATTTTCAGTGTTCAATGTTAAAACGTCTTACGTAAGAAAACGCAAAAAGTAAGATCTCGATTTATCGTGATGGATTGACCATATCGCATCTTTACATTGATGATTTTGCCACATCACGCCGAAGGATATCGCGATGTCTTTAGTAGAAACGGGTTCGTCTTGTTTGTTCCATTACACGGCCATCAGTGACAAATATCAAATATCGATGCAGTTAAAATACGCACGACTCGCAAAAAGCGCGACAGACGGCGATGCCTTTCCATTATAATTGCGCGCCAAGCGGTTGACGCTTTCGATTCAAGCAGTCGCTGTAATTATTTTTACAAAATTTATTATATTGTGAAACGAATTAGAACTGCCATATGCAATATCAAAATAAAAAACAAACATAATATCCAATCTGCACCGAGAATATTGCAAAAAACGCGAGTAGTATTTTAAATATATTTTGTATTTAAAAATAAATCTTTTTCAACAATGATATCTTTTAAAAATATTACAAGAGGCTGTAATTCTTTGAATTATAAATAATTAAAAAGCTTAAATAATAAGAAACTTGTAATCCGTGCATAAAAGAGAAAAAAAAATTAATCAAATATTCAGTTTAAAATATTTTTCTAAAAAAGTGATTGCCCTCCTCCCTTTCAATTACTATGCTTTAACTTAGTGCATCTTACATTACGAACGTCAATTCGCATTAATATTTACATGATCAGTCTCGTATTTTTAGTCTATATTATTGAAAACAGATTGATATCCTAATATACGATCTAACACATAATATAAAAATTGATGGAACCAACAAAATTTGACAACAATAAAACTACAATTGCAAAACAGACTCGTACTCGTTAAGAGAAGTGCACGTCGATCATCCCTTCATCTTTACATATATAGTCTATTCGGAGAACGGGAAACGCTTTTACGACCAAGCTGTTAAATTTTTTCCTCCTGTAGATTTTCCCCATCTCCTCGCTTCGTTTTTTTTCTACGTCGCTTGAAAGGGATTAAAAAAGTGCCGCTGCGTGCTTCTAATATGCGGCGCTTTCGTAAAAGAAGACGGCAGCATACGTTATCCTTTGATGGGATAATCCCTCGGTCCTATTTATTCTTTCTCTCGTCCTTCTAGAGATCGTTTAGGAAAGTCGTACGATGGATGGAGTGGTGAGCGATGGGCCCCTTGACGATATATGATAATGATACGAGAATCAACATAGACGTTACTTTACGACGATGATGAAGATTAGGATGTTCTGGATTAGATTTACGAGAGATGAAAAAAATTTGCGAGATGCGTATAGATACGTAGACGAAAGAAACAAAGACAAAAAAATAAGCGTTGAAAAATATAATATCACGAAAAGATTTTGAAGATAGAAAAATATAAAGGAAAGTAAGAGAGAAATCAGAGACAAAATATTAAAGATAAAATAATGAAGAATACATTAAATTTGAAAAATATAAAATTGATGTAAAGAGAAACAAAGCTATTAAATTAGACTCAAATACTAGAAATAAAAGAATAAAGAAAATGATAAAACGCGGTTATCGGTAAAAGGAAAACCTACAGAGTCAAAAAGAGAGTGAAGATCCATCGAGTTTAGAAGAAATGTATGAAAAATATAAGGTGTGGAGAAAAAAAAAAACAAAAAAAAACACAAATTTAAATAAGAAGAAAAGAATGTGGGGAGGGGAGCGGAAATCCCAACGCAATCAAAAGTCTGACAATGGTGCGCGCGGAAAAAGTTTTCGCCTTACAGGAGCGCCGCGAAGAAATCCGGTAGGCGGGGGAGAGTGCAGGAAGGCAGAAGCAGAGGAGGAAGAAGGCGTACGAGGAAGAAAGACTCGGAGGAGAAGATCGAGGTAGGAGTGGAAAAGAAGGCCTGAAACTGCTAGCCGATATTTCATCCGGGGAACAAGCCAGATAACAGCGGGCACGCCCTCCCTTTACGTACAACCCCCTCCCGCCCTCGCAATCCCCTCTTGCCCTCCGCTTTGCACTCCCTTCGTCCTGCACTCTTCAGCATTGTACGAGAGCCACATCGGCGAGAGAGCTCTGCCCGCAACAGACTCGTGCACGTTTTAAAATATTATCCGCCGCCACCCCCTTACACTTGCCGTTACATCCATTCCGGTGAGAACGCGCACCCCGAAGAGAACGAGCGGCCAACTCCCAACGAGATACCACTGGCTCGAACCCCCGGGATTACGTCCCCCGACGCGACGTCACACACTCAATGTCGGACAAATTTTATCCTCGTAGTGTTTGTGTTTACGCGCGTGAATCAAATGGACCACGTTAGCAAACTTGGAAAAAAGCGCAATTTTTTAATCAAATTAATTTATTTCAAATACACTAGCAACGGAAAATTTAATCTTTGAAGAATCTAATTTCAAAATATGAAAGAATCTCTTTAATTCGAATTATTTAAAAATAAAAGTATAGAAAATATTTTCAAAATAAACAATTTAAGGATGTACCAATAGTTACAAATGGTTACTAATAAAACAAAAAATTATTTAAAATATTTTATTATTATAATGCAAGCTATTAAATTGCCCTTGCGCTTCTGCCTTGCACGATAAATCATCGATCTAAAACGCAATCGATCTTAACTTGACTTCAGGGAGGTAGATAAAATTGTCTTGTTGTTCCCCTACGTAGAATATTGTTTCAATGCTTTTACGACGTTCTCAGTGAATGTTACGATTTTCTCCAGTGCAAGCAGCAACCAACTAGGGTGGAAAAAGAGTCGCGCGAGAGGAATTGTCGCCCTTAACCCTCCTCCCCGAAGGGTAGCGGAGAGCTTGCGACACGGCTGTGACGTGTTTAATGCGTTCCGCGTGATTTAGAGCGGCGGCAGAAGCTGCAGATGTTGGGGGTTTATGCCAGCTTTTAATTTGGAGATTCATAATTTATATGGGGCGGAACAATCGCATTATTCTTAAATCCCGCGAAAAACATGAATCTTTTTTTCTGATTAAATATGCCAAATCTAATAAAAATTTTATCTCCAATTATGTCTGATCCTGAAGGATAAGTCAACTTTAAACACTACAGTTACAACCAAATGCTGAAACTTGATAGGAATTCTTAAGAAATTATTTAATAAAGAAATTATTTAATAAAGAAATTATTTAATAAAAAATTCTTATGTATATTCAATTAATAATCTTAAAGAAAGAAATTAATGCAACGTAGAAGTCATTAATTCTAACCATCATTATCATAATGAAAATAAACTCCTTATGATTTATCGTCACGACGCATTTTGAGATGATTTCCACTCTTTTCCAAACCTCGTTTGGATTCACCGCGAGCGGATGTAATTTTGAGACCGCTTTTTATCGAGAGAGTATTGTAAGAAGACGAAAGCGCGCGCGCGGAAAAGCGGGAAAATAAAGACCTTCAGAACAGAGAAAGCGGTGACAGTTGGAGGATCGAAGGAAATTGTCGAATCCCTACAAATAAAACGGCTCTAGCGAGATCGGAAAGCCATGCACGCGCATGGCTCCAGTCGCGCTCGCGCTCGGAAAATGCGAACGTATCTCTCGACGATCGGTTTTTTGCGGCATAAAAATATTTTTACTTCAATCTGGATAATTCCGGTGTTTATGCGGACTCCGGAGCTGGTCGCTACGGCAGATTACAGGTCGCTGCCGCGATTTTCATGCTTTCGCACGCACGCGGAGCTGTGAGGCCCGGCACATCACGCATATGCGTGCACGCGTGTACCGTGACGGACAGATCGGCGGCAGGCAGAAGAAGGCAGAGAAAGAGAACTATACACATACACGCGCGCACAAAATGTCGAGTAAGCCTTGCTGCAAAGCCATTGCACTTGTCACTCTAGAGTTTCTCGCAAAATCCCTTTAACATTGTGTGAGTGACATCCGTTTTTTTTTTTATCTCAAAGTGTAACAGTATGAAGATTTTGCTAAATGATAAGTGTCATAAATGAGATACGGTAATTTGCGCAATATAATTAACTAAATCACAGTACTACGAGAGATTGTCGATATAAATTTCCAGAGTTACAAACTTCTTAATATTTCTGTTACTTCCAGAGTTTCTTAAACTTTATGCTATTGTAGCGGTTTTATCATATTTCACTGTAGCTACTAGGAGTTGAACAGTAATTGGCAATTTTTTATCGGTAACAGGTTGAGCGCCGCTGACGCGTGTCCGCACTATATGTACACACACACACACACACACACACATACACACACAGGAGTTGAGGTCCGGCTTTCGAATCTAAGTTATCCGATTAAGCGTGACACCCGTGCAATCTACTTCGGTGCACCATACCGAACCCTCAGAACTTCCATCCAGGGCGTTCTCTCTTTTCGTACCGCACGGTTTCTTCCGTCTCTCTACCACAACTCAAGTTCCCGTCCCCCGCACAATTCTCCTTAAGCTGCTGAAAAATCTCGTATCTTCTACCGAGGACAGTCAGATTGCTGGATCCTTTCACGCGTGTTCGCGTAAGTAAGACGAGCATGACAAAGCGGCCGCCGCGATGCTCGTAGAGACGTCGAAATACTAGACGTCAATTTCGATCGAATCCCGGCTTTCGCTCGAATCCGATCGGTGTATGATTTTGATACACCTGCTCTCTCACCTTTCTTTTCTCGAGCGAGAAATATTTATGCAATATTTATATTTTAGGTTTCCAATTTTTTGACAAATTTACTTATTAAGAATTGTATTACAAACGTGCGCAATTATTGAACCAATAGATTTAAAATTCTGTATTTTCATTGTACATTGTGTTCACTGAATACAAAATTCATATTAATAAATTTTCAAATCTTTGAAATTTCAGGAAAATTAAGAAAAAAACTTTAAATTTAATAACTTTATATTTAGTAAAACATAAATGCACACACATGTATGAAAATATTAAATTTGAAGAAATAATCGTTTAATTACTGTAATATATTTGGGAAATAGACTTCGTTGTTTTCTGCATATCGGTATTGAGTAAATAAAAAAAAAAGAGAACGAAGAGAATTTACTCGAATTTATGGAGCCCACTCGACTCAACGAACGACAGGTACGCCTCACAAACGTCGCTCGCGTGCTATCGGGAATGCTATCGAAAGAGGTACAATCCGGGGGGAGGGGGGGGAGGGGAGGGGAGGGAGCACGGGTGAAAAAAAGGGGGGGCCCAAAAATGAACGACGATCGCGATGACGAGATG
>NW_023415380.1:0-17247 GCF_013373865.1 Monomorium pharaonis | reverse complement strand
GCGAAAGGGACGGATCGATATTGCACGATCGCTCGTTTACATCCTCGCACACGGGTAACGGCTGAATGTAAACGCGCGCCTCGACGGTCCTGAATATTCATTTAACTTTCCCCCCGGGGATATACCCGCCGATGGAGAACGGGTGTATATTCCGAAGATAAAAGAAAGACTCCCTCGTGAGAAAAAGGGAGAAGTTTGCGGGGGAAAAGCTACCTACCGCGTCACTATCGCGACGTCTTCTCGGGTTCGAAAAGTGGCAGCATTAAAAAAAAAAAAGAAAGGGAGAAAGGGAGAAGGAAGGAGGGATCGCCGCGCGCAAAGGGATAATCCGGGTGCATTATCATGGTTATTATGAGTATAAAACGCATTATAACAGAACGCGCCTCGTACAAACGCGACGCGTGTATAAAGTACGCCGAGTTTATCTGATTAGCGCATAAAATATATGGCGAGTTTATTGAATTAACATCGTATCGTAATGTATATATTATTTATGTTACGTATCTCACAGCGCGCCCCCGATCCCGCGTAGGACATTATATCGTATTACTATACGCGGGGAATGAATTTATACAACTAATATTTGCTTTGAAAAACCCCCGCTGTGTTTGCAATAATTTCGAGATTTATCATAATGCAATTGCTAATACAAATATTTCACTTTAAATCTATAAAGAGATAATAAAATGTCTATCAGCTTCGGGAATTAAATACCGCCGAATGCAGCTTCGGTGCGCGATAACGCGAGATTTTAATAAAATTTAATTAAACGAAATAACCGCTATTAAATTTTGACTGTAATGAATATACGTTCGGGGAATACAAATAGAGGGTGGGGGGAAAAAAAAGAATAATTCTCTTGCGTTTGTTGCCCGGTACGATTACGAGCGGAAAATTCATTACGGCCGCAAAGGAAACGAATGATCCGCGGGGGCGATCGGGAATTTACAGGTGACCGACGTGAAATACAATTCGAGATTGCCACGGCAATTGTCGGAAGACGAGCCGCGGCCGCGACAAAGCGGTGAAATATGTGGATCGCCTGATTGATCGTCTGGTTTCGCAGTCGTCGGCTGGCGAGAGCGAGAGAGGGGGCGGCAGAGGGTGTTAAACGACGTGGCGATTAGCACGTCGTGGAAACAGTTAAGGTCGATCGAGCGTGAAAGGGAGACGGCTCGCTTTTTGCTGGCCGATAAATGGCGGAAAGCATTCACGACCAATTACGGAATGGATACTTCTTCCTGCGGTCCGACCGGCCCGACCGGCGCGCCTTCCACTGCCGCGGCGGTCGGAGCGAAAGCAACTATTACTACTGTCGGCTTACAGTAGTAATGCCAACGATTCCCTGTGCGCGACCCCGGCCTACACGCCGCGGCAATGCTAAATAAAAATCTCACACGTTGTACGTCACAATCGATGTAAATAACATTGTACGCATCTTGGCTTTATTTACTTTTTCGTTTATTTCGTTTTTCTTTATTATTTTAAATAAAAGTCACGTAAGAGACGTGAAAAATGCAAATGTTGCGTTTAACATAAAGTATACGTTGCGCGAACAAAGAAGAATGGTTTTACAGTCTTTTAAGATGTCGGAATACATGTACTTTGAAAGATAATTAAATAGTTAATAAATTCCCCGTTCTTTTATTATTTGTACCTTATAGTTTTATACTTTTATTTTTAGACGCGAAGCTACGCCCGCGCTCCTTTATAATTTTACGAGCGCCATAACCAAGTCAATATTGATTTAATGAATGCCCGGGGAGAAAAATGCAATTTGATGAAAATAATAGAACCGCTATAACAGCTAGGTATAATGTCCCGGATAATTCGCAGACAAAGAGTTTCGTCTCGCTCGTAGACGGATTATCGAGGCGAGATTCCACTCGCTATACGTCACCGTATGTATTTTCAATGACGCAAAAACCCCGGTTTGGATTACGATCGCGCATCGAGCACCCCGGCGGCGGCTTATTATTTTTGTTCGCGAGATGAAAGAAACGCGCGATGAAAAAACACGTTCGGAAATATTACCGCTTTTAATACGCGCTACATGCATTATGTGCTGACGGCGATTCGAATGGCGACGATTCATTCATCAATCGGAATCACAAGGGGAGAACGACGAAATATAATCCGACGTGAAAGCCGACGGCTTTTCAAGACGTCCTGACTTTCATCGAGAGCTTTCATCAGATGTTGCGGAACGTACAATATACCAATTGTGTGTGTGTGTGTGTGTGTGTGTGTGTGTGTGTGTGTGCAGAATTCAAATACAGTTATTTAACAATATAAACAATGTAAATAAATAAATGCGCAATTTAAATAAATAAATGTAAATAAATAAAAACATAAATGCGCAATCTTTTTACCTATATAGATTGTTAGTATTGTAGCCACGACTACATGATAAAGCAATTCATCGAACACAAAAAGAAATTAAGGCCGTAAATGTCAAAACCGTAAATGACAAGATCACAAATAACTGCATAACAAAAATTATCATTCAAGTATATCTTGATATTACTATCACTGCAATGTTATAGATTAAACTACATCTATACTTAAATTACTATAATATAAAAGATAACATTTGCTGAAACTTATCATTATGCAATTCTCTAATGTGTTTAAGCGCGATCAATAACGCTTCAGATAGCTCATCGAATTAGCGGATCAATTTATTTATCGCTTGTAATGTAATAGACGACAATGCCAAAGACAAAACTATTGATCAGGGATTGAGCTGACTTATAGGAAACTGTCAAATCAATCCCGATTTTATTTGGATTTGTAAATTAATAATACAAAACGTTCAAGATCAGGCACGAAGGACAAATAAACATCGCGAGAATCGCTAGAGCTTCTATGTTTTTACTGGCTTGTTTTTTATAGCTATTACCCTCCTAATCTTCTGATCGAACTCCTTCATTTTATCTATTAACTGCGGCCATTGCCTGAATATTTGATAAATGTAATAACACAGATTTGACTTATCATCAAGATTAAAAACTTGTATATCTCTTTCAAGATTGAAAATGTTGTTAAAACTTTTGTAGAATTTCTTCAAATTGTATAGTACGCTAATAGAACACAAGACCAAATAAATGATCACTTGTGACACTCTTAGGAAATTTGCGCAGATGTGCAATGCCCACATTAAGGAGTCAAAAAGTACATGTTATTGGACGTAAGGTGTATTCTACTGAGGGCTTCCACTTATACATGGATTCTTTCCTCCATTTCCATATTTTGATAAAAGACTTGCTAAATAATTTCACGAACGAATATGATTGTTAATTATATTGAAGCTTCTCGAACCACTAACAATTTAGAGAAACATATTAAAAAGCTTTCTTCAAAACATAAAGAATGAAAAGTAAAACACTGTGACAAGTGTATGAATTGTAAGCTCTCTCTGGCTTAATTGGAGAACGACGTGTTACTTATACAACATTAGATTGTATGCAGATGCTGTTCACACTAATAATTTTAATAAATTAAATGCATTTAATAAAAATTGATTAAGCTTGATATGTAAATAAAAAAAGTGGGTCAATGATGCGAGCCTAAAAAGATTAATGAATTTATATTTATTCTTAAAAGCATAGGTGCAGCATTATTACATTATTTAAAGAAATAAATTTTTAATATTACATTATTTTATACCGTGTGCCTATTAATAGTCCGTACATAAAAAAGAATAACAGTTTTCTAACACTTTTCCTCCTGAAGAAACAACCATCTTTCCTGATTTCCGTTGAACAACAGTACATATATATTATAAGTTATACATTATATATAATACTTAAATAAATAAATTTAATTTATCTAAATAATCTTCCTTAATGTAAACCAGTAGATACACTGATATAGATCTATCCCTTATCTTATGAGCTAAAAATACATACGCTTTTCTTACGTTTTCTTCTTTCAAATCCAAGTATGAAAACAAAAGTTTTAATATTAAAAGTTTTACAACAATTTATAAATTTTTCTGACATTCTTCTTTAATTATTAAATATTAACATTTAGAAAACTATTCGATAATTTGCAGTGCAAATTTAATGCAAAGAAACACAGCTTTAAAATTTAGACAAGCATTAGCTGATACCGCTAATAACTGCTCCCAATTTTAGCTAATTCATAGAATCGAATAAGGACTGCTAGACAAGCCAGGATCATAAACTAAAAAAAAAGTTTTATTTTATTTAATTGTATCGAGCAATATTATTTACATTATAATTCGGAAATAGCTAACTTTACTTAAATTTAAATGAATTAAATAAATTATATACTTACTTTAACGTATGTTAATTTAATAATGTTAATGAAGTTATTAACTTCGAAGAACTTGCAAGCTATACGACGATGCTGCAATTGAACAGAAAAGTCATTGATTTCGTTTCTGACACAGTCCAGGTTTTGACTCGACCATTCTCGGTTCGGATATTGACGCAACAAATTTTCCATGGCGACGTAATTCAGATTGTTACACGAATAACATTTTTGCTGGGTGCCTAAATCTTTCATTGGCAATCGTACCTCTAGATTAAATTGATTCCTTGTCTCATTTAGTGTATCGAGATTCACAGATTTACATTTTAATAGAATCCCACATATAATTGTCCCGGTTTTGTCAAACTCCTGATAAATGAGTTGGCAAATCCAATATGTCAGGTAAAATTGCATGATATACATGATCAAAAAGAAAATATTTTTTAACACATATATTTCCTCATCATTACATATCGTGTTATATTTAATCATCTGTATGATCTCGAACACTGCCAACCCAGCCGTGTCGAGACAGTTTATCGAAACAATGAAAAGATAAAAGCCATGAATATCACTTATCATGACGACAAGATCACAAATATCTGCGTAACAGAATTAAATAAGTCATTATATCTTAATAACTTCGCAATTTATCCATAAATTCAATTAAATTACATCTTGTTTTATATAAATATTAAATTATAATACAAAAAACAATATCCGCAAAAACTTACCGTAATGCATTTCTCTGATGCATTTAATCTTAAATGCGATTCGTTTTGACGTACCAGATAGATCCATCTGGCCCAACAACTTATTTATCGTTTGATATCTGTGATACAATATATAGACGACAACGTCAAAAACAAAGCAGTTGATCGTCGACTGAGCCAATATGTAGTAACTCAACAAGTCTTTCACCACAACAGACGAATATATAAACTTATACAGGGCGTGAACAGACAGCAATAAAGGACAGCAAGTAAAAGTCACGATAATAGCTACAATTTCCAGGATTTTTAATGGCTTGACATTAATGTGTGTTTCTCTTTTGATCTTCTGATCGACTTCCTTTATTTTGTCCATTAGCTTCAACCACTTGTCATGATGTCTGATTCCATGATAAATGTAGTAATATGACGACACGTGATAAATTACGTTAATACTTAGTGCAATTGCACCGCAGAATACATTAAATTTATCTTCTATACAATCCAATACAAAATTATAGAAGAGATTTATCAGACTAAATGTACACAAAACCAGGTGAACAATACGTATGATTATTGTTACAATCTTGGGCCATTTTCGCGGATGTGCAATGCCGACGCCCAGGAGACAGGAAATGTACACTATAGGTTGTAAATAGTGTTCTATCGACAGTAAATTGTCGTCTGGCATATAGATCTCCACCATTTTCGTCTTTTATTTTCTTGTTAATCGATGCGTTTTGCTACTTACATTAAAGCTCCTCTCTGTATAGAATACTTTGTAGAAAAAAAAAATAAGTTTTTTGAAAGCGAAACACTTTTACGCCGTGAATTTTTGCTAATATTGCATGTGACGACGAAGAACGACGTATTACTTCTGCACTTGTGCAATATTAGATTGTGTGCCATTAGCTGCCCCTCCCCATAAACGTAACAGATTAAATTAAATAGATCTAATAAAATTAATTAAGTAAATTCTCTAAGTGCTAAAGTAAATAAGAAAAAATTATGATTAATGAGATATAAAAATCAATTAAAAAGATTTAAATTAAAATATTTATACCTAAATAAGTCTATGTGTATATTGTATTACTGCTTTATTAAAAAATAAGTTTTTAATATTTTTACCTCAATTAAATATTTAAATTATTATATCCGCCAATAAAACATAAATATGTAAATTATAAGTTTTTTATTATTTTATAAATAATAAGTATATAAAATATGTATAGCTAACTGTCGATGACATAAATATCTGTATATAAAATTTAAAAATACATCTCAATATCATCGCAATATCTTCGTAGCCTGTATTAAATTATACCTCGTGCCACCTATTTATCTATTTACAACATAAAAAATAACATTTAAAAAACTTACCGCAAGGTAATTTTCTCTGATACGTCTAATTTCGTGCGCGATAAATGGTGCATCAAATAACTTAACTAAATTACTCATTTATTTATCATTTAATATCTGTAAAACAGCATCAGTATTCTATACAAAGTGTGTAATACACCCCAACCTCTTTAAATGGTTGTTATACAATCTCGCATATAATCATACACATTTTGACTCCAAAAAAATTTTACATTTTCAAACTTCTAAAAATAATCTCCAAAAATTATTTTGGAGCTATTTAAATTTAAATTTAAAAACAGTAAAAAAATTCATGAAGCTTAGCAAGCACGAAAAATGACTTTTATAAAAAACAAAACTTTTTCGTCACAAGTATTATTTTCGACTATCTACTTGATTAAAACTAAGTTTAAAAGTACAGTAGAGTGTACTCCATCATTAGTGCACATTTATCATTAGAGCTACAGAAGCAGTAATCACTCCAATAAACTGAAAAAAAGTTTTATTTTATTTAATTGCATTGAGCGATATTATTAACATTACAATTCAAAAGCTAAATTTACTTAGATTTTAATGAGTTAAATAAATTATGTACTCACTTTATTGAATAGAGAGTTATTAATTTCGAAGAAATTGCAAGCGATAAATGCTACACGACGATGTTGCAGTTGAATATTAAAATCATTGATCTCGTTTCTGACACAGTCCAGGTTTTGACTCGACCATTCTCGATTCAGATACTTGCGCAAGAAATTTTCTTCGACGGTATAATTCAGATTGCTACACGAATAAGATCTTTGCTGGGTGCCTGAGCCTTTCATTGGCAGTCGCACCTTCAGATTCAATTGATTCCTTGTCCCATTTAGTTTATCGAGATTCACAGATTTGCATTTTAATAGAATCGTACTTATAATTGCCCCGGTCTTGTCAAACTCCTGACGAGCGAGTGTGCAAATCCAACACATCAGACCAAATTGTGTGGTATACATAGTCAAAAAGAAAATACCTTTTAACACAGTATAACTTATCTTGTAATAATTGCTGTAGATAAAAAACGTTGCTGTCGAAACGCTGCTGAAGCAGTTTATCGAGACAAAGAGAAGATGAAGGCCATGGATACTGTTTACCATGACGACAAGATCACAAATATCTGCGTAACAGAATTCATACTTCTACAACGTCTTAAAATTATCGCAACTTTTTCACGGATTAAATTAAACTACCTTTCGTATTATATAGATTTAAATTATCAAATTATAATACAAAAGACAATCGCAAAATCGCAAAAATGTATTACTTACCGCAGTGCAACTGTCTGATGCGTTTAATCTTGAGCGCGATCCGTCCTGGCGTATCAGACAGCTCATCCAACTGACCCAACAACTTATTTATCATTTGGTATCTGTAATACAATATGTAGACGACAACGTCAAAAACAAAGCTGTTGATCAACGACTGAGCTAACATGTAGTAAGCCAACAATTCTTGAACTACAATGTCATTTAAATATAAAAAGTTATACAGATTGTAAACAGTCGGCAATAAAGTGCAGCACACAAAAGTCGCCGTAATAGCTACTACTTCCAGGTTCTTTAAATGCCGTTCATTAATGTGCGTTTCCCTTTTGATCTTTTGATCGAGGTCCTTTATTTTGTCCATTAGCTCCGGCCACTTGTCATAGTGCCTAATTCCGTGATAAATGTAGTAATATGCCGACACGTAATATATTATTGTTTCTACGATATAACTGAATTCATCATAATGAAATTTATCGTGGTCAAAAACATTAAGGGAAAAAAGTGTCAGAGTAAGTGTACATATGACGAAGTGAACGATACGTATGATTATCGTTATAATCTTGCGATATTTTCGTGGATGTGCAACGCCAACGCCCAGAAACCAAGAGGTGTACACTATAGGTTGTAAAGTGTGTTCTATCGACAGTGAATTGTCGTCCGGCATATGGATCTTCACCATTTTCGTCTCTTATTTTCTTGCTGATCGATACGTTTTGCTGATTACATTAAAGCTCCTCTCTGTATGGAATACTTTGTAGAACATATAAGTTTTTTGCAAGCAAAACACTTTTACACGTGAATTTTCCCTATAATATTTAATGTACCGACGCAGAATATTTCATGTAAGGACGTATTACTTCTACACTTGTGCAATATTAGATTGTGTTCCGTAGAACAGATTTAGAAAATTCCAGAACAAGCGAGAAGTTCCCGTAGCGTGAAGTGGGGATGTTAGACAAGATGATGCAACTTGTGACCGCCCACGGTGTAAAACAACGAATGACCGTGAATCTATGACCGCCTACCTTACAAGGTAGGGGTAGCGGGTTACGTAGGGTCAGCGAAAAGGATACTCACTTCTGTGCGAGATCTCGTCTAGTACGGTCACGTATTTAGTCTAAAGTCAGTGCGATTATTCGTGTAATTGTTTTAGTATATACATTTATATAACCTTCGAACGTTTATCATAAGACAATTCACCAACTGTCAGGGTTATCCCGCAGTTGCAGTGTAGCGAGTCTGACTCGCGTACCGGGGCCCCGCGTACCCGCGTATAATACGAATTATAATACGAACGTTATAACGATACGAGTAGTCGAAGCATTACTAACTCGTATAATCACTGAGGGGTTTTTATGCCGTAAGGCTTTTCCCCTACGAGCAATAAAGGTTTGTCCCTGAGCTCAATCAAACGTTTCATTTATTCAACCTCCCACCAAAAAATCGAAATAGCGGAACTTATCCTTACCGGAAGGTTTCGACGATACAGATTGTGTGCCATTAGCTGCCCCTCCCCATAAACGTTGATGAAACGTTAGGCTTACAAAAAATTACTGAAGTCTGTTGTTCTTGAACTTTCGCACAGATATATATATTTATTTAACTGAAATTACAATCTTGGCTGATCGCGTGCATTATCACGTATTGCTTCGAACGACTGACTGCTAGTGTCGCCTTACTAACACTGGATCACGCTTAAAGCATAAAGGCGGCGCTTGGTATTAAAATTGCAGTGTTGCATAATTTACGGTATGAGCCCCACATTTAATAAAATTAACTAAACGTAACCTCCAAAATCTAGGCAGAAACATAGCGCAACAATCGTAGCTACACTTTTTAATTTTTTTTGTGTAGTACTGAATTTCAATTTGTTATCCTCAAGAGAATCTAAATCCAGAATTGAAATAACTAGTTTATGTAATTAATTTAATTACATCTGTTATTTGAAAAAAATTATTTAATGTCTCTAATATTTTCGGTCTGATAATTCCGGAGAATCGTATTGGCATTTAATGTTTTATTTCTAAATTAATAGATATTAAAAACTACTATACCATTTAGTAAAAGATATTTTGTGTATGATTTAAATGTATATTTTTAAAATTTAATTTTAAGCTTTTGATAAAGAAAAATTATCTAAATGGTATACTAGTATTGGTGACTTTCTTCTACACTTGTTTCAAACTACTTTGTTTCAAAAAATATCTTTCTTGTATTAAACAAAAATAATTTCAGTACTTTTAATATTATATAAATATTAACTATTAAAAAAACTTATAGTTGTAATATTCTTTTTAGTTTCCTTAAATGTATTAATGTATAACATACATATTGTTACGCAAAAGAAATATGAAATAATCTTTTCTGTAGAAAAAAAATGTATAGAATTGTCACCGATTTATGTAAAAAAAATCTTAATTAAGGTATACAATTACAATACAAAAACAATTTAAATAAATAATTTTAATTGATAATTAATTTAATAATAATGACGCTAATAATTATCTTCCATTCCCTCTTTAAATGTGATATTATAAAAATAATTCTGTTGCTAAAAAATACTGTCTCATTCAGATCGAACCTGTGACTTTAATTTTTTTAATAAAGCAGTAAAGAAAAAAGAGTAAAGAGAAGGAAATATAATTTTACCAGCGTAATCCGCGCAACACATTGCGGGATGTTTTCGCGACTAGAATAGCGCGATAACTCGTCGCATAAGATTCAACAACGTTTGAGAACGGGGCGAGTAACGAACGCGAGCGTAGGATCGCGAACTACCCGGGATTTATTGGATACGGGGATGTCGCAGCCGCCGCGCGTCGTGTCAAAGTCATTGTCCTTTTAATGGCCAAGTTCAAGATGGCGAAGGCAAATCGAATCTCGTCAGTGTGACGGTCGTCCAGTTTTAAGTATTTCAGTTTAAAAAATTCTCCGCTAGCTAAAAGAAAGAGAAAAAGAGAGAGAAAGAGAGAGAAAATTTAAGCATTTGTTTATCGACTTTGTCGACGGCACGTAACGCTTCCTCTTGTATTAAAATAGCATTCAGGAATGCGAAAAGTGGAAACGCATGTCTTAAATTCGGCGACACGGTCCGCAGAATCGGAAATCGAGTTTCGCCTGGAGACATCGTGTCACGGAATGTCTTCTTCACCATCCCCCTCCCCCTTACCAACGAGTCTCCGGGCTTGACGGTGAATCAAAATTCAACCAGTACGTCAAGCCGTCTGACCGTCGCGCAAATGGCGCATGCGGATGAATTATGCAGTGTGTCATGTCGCGGCAACCGACTCATCAAACATACACGCGTGTTCGCACATCGGGGAAGACGTATCTAGGTGGCACTGGTGGATGGTGCGCGCTGGGGAAAGCGGAAAAATCGCATAGGCACGCGAGCGAGGGACACTTCGCGAGATAGAGGCGAACGGAAACGATATAACGCGGGTTGAGGAGAAAACGTAGGAGAGGGGGAGTCTGTTAACGTGCGAGCCGCAAAATCAGAGAGGCCGAACGGTACGAAACGCGAACGCACTAAGCGTGATTGATTGGTTCCGGCACTGGGCCTTGTTCTGGTAATGTCAGTTTTGAATTTTGCAATTAAACTGCGCCGACGCGTACTGTGATTAATAATAGAATTCGCGAGTCGTGATTAGCGCGTCTGGACAATCAAAGAGGAGAGGCCGAGAGCGAGCAAACGAGCGAGAGGGAGGTAGAGAGAGAGAGAGGAAGGAGTGGTGGATTATTGAAATACCCGGCGAGCCTTTGAAATCAGCCGATCATGAAAGCCCACAGTGCCTGTTATTTCGCTGTAATTAACGTTGTCGACATTATAATCGAAACCAATGAATTGCGGCCGTTTCGGTATGGATATTATACAAATTAGTCGCAGCGAACGGTGTAAAGGATATTCCAAACTATCGCGTTTTCCGTGAATCGCAAAAACTATGAGGGAACTAGAGAACTCAATAGTTGCCTCGATATCGAATTATAATGTCCGTTAATATTCATATCAGAAGGATCGATCCAATGGATGATAATATAATCCTTTCAAAGCGTAATTTTCGTAATTTAATCCTTTCAAATAAAAAATCGTTCTTGTATTTGGTAGATTATTACGAGCTCTGTGATAGATTACGTTAAGCAGAGTATCGCGCGGAGAGCGAGGATAATAATGGCAACAGCCGACAATAAGTAGGGGTAGAAGAGAGAGAGAGAGCCGTGTCGCGTTTGAGAAACCCGAGTCCTCCATAACGAGTCTACAAAGTTTCCCATGAAATCGCGCTTTGTCAGGCCTCGGATACGAATGTAAGACGAAGGCGAGGGGTGCGGAAAGGTAGACGGGAGAAATCGCGCACCCCTATCGCGCTCACCACTTGGATTTCAGGCGATTCCTCCGACACTGGCGGAATAGAGAAAGAGGGAAAAGGAAAAAGGGGATAAAAGGCCAAGGCAGCTAAGGAAGCAAAACGTAAAAGAGAAGAGAGAAAGGAACAAGAAAGAGAGAGAAAGAGAGGAGAGAATGCAGGAAAGCCCGGTAATGCACCGTTGCCGCCGTTCTACCACTTAATCTTCACTGTGGTAGTAAAAACCGTGTGAAACGGTAAAAAAAAAGAGGTGACCGAAGACGCACGGACATTCCGTAGAGTCAAAAAAGTTCACCCTCGTTAAACAAACGACGTTTAATTATATTTTTATCGCTGCCAGAAATCATAACGGTTGCTAAAAAGTGAATAAGCGATATACTATGAGTTACCTTGACATAATAGTAGTCTGTAAAAATTAACAGATAATTGTAGCGAATAATCATTAGAGTTCAAATTTAAAATTAAAATTCGTCTGGTAAGATTCTCCGAATGCTTCCTCCGATAACACGAAAGATTGTATCTGTAGCTTTGGCATTTGTATCTGCGAGACAGCGGTGGAAAAAACGTCGACTAAACGGACATCGTTATTTTTTTTCCACGGGCGACGGATCTGTAACGGATAACAAAAGCGATTGCAAAAGAGAGGTAGGAAATGGAAGCCGGGCAGAGAAGCGAAAGAAAGAGGAGGGACCTGGCGACTCAATAACCCCCACGAAGGCGGATTGTCCGTGTAGTTGTCGTTTCACCATTTAATCTCTGCTCTGGAAATGAAAACCTTGAAGAAAGGAGAAGCAACCTGGAGGAGAATCAAGTCCCGTGACGGAACGACAACGGAGGAAGATGGACGACAACGTTGAGAGGGCCTATATAAAGAGAGGATCAATATTATCGCCACAAAAATATTGGCACATTACGATAGAGATAAAGAAAGAACGGCAATGATTCTTTCGTAAGATGTAAAAACTGTAAAACAAAGATGCAAAATAATATCATTAAGTACTGATCTCAACGCGAGAGAAAGAGAGCGGGAGTAGTAACATACTTTCTCGCATTAAGTCTTTCTTCGAAATTGACAATTGGAAAATGTCCCTTTCATTATATAAATCTAATATTGCAATCATAGAAATTATTTGATTTTTTATCAAAATTATTTGAAAAATCGAAAGATTAGGAGATATCTATGCAATAAAAAAAAGATTGAGGAAAGCATTCTGAGTCCAGTCCAAAGGCAATCTGAATCTAAAACTTAAAACCACCCTGGATCTAGCGCCAATAGTGCTCTTGACGATATTCTCGACGGTCCCGACTGAACCCGGATTCGGAGCGGGCTAACCCGAGACCACTTGATCTCTGTCGACGCAATGGAAACTGGGGGAAAAGAAAGGGACGGCCAGGCAGAATACAAAACGAGGAGGAAACTGCGGAGGGTACACCGCGAAATCAAACGAGTGGAGGTAAAACGACCGGGCGACAAAAGCTCATCGGAGGACGGGGAGAAGCGAGAGGAGCCAGAGCTCGCAGAGGCTGGAAAAACAAATCTTCGGCGGTAACCGCAGTGCGCTGGTGCCGCGCCAGCGACTATTCGAGGGAGAGGAGCGAAAATTAAATCCAAACGTTTAGTGCCGTGAGACATCCAGGACCCGGAAAGATGCGACAACTTCCAACGCGTAATCAACCTGACCGACGCGGGGAGAGAAAAGAAAAGGGTCGATTCGCGACGCTGTTCGTTCGTAGCGCGACGAGACCGGAAGCGAGGAGAAAGTTACGCCGTCCGTTTCCGTCGCGGAAGCGAGTAAAGAGCAGAAGTGTGCCGAAATCGGAAGTAAGTCGAGAGATGAGCGCGGAAGTTCCGTTCTCGACGGAAATGGAAGCGGACGCGATCATATGCGAAAAAGCGATGTGTATAACGTCTACATTCGCAGAATGAGAGATTCAGCTTATTGGAAGGAAGATATAGCCGCGCCTACAAAAAGTAAGCGTGCTGAGAAACGCGATAAAGTAGGACAGTGTGACATGGGAGACGCAAATAAAGTAAATAATGTATAGGGTGCAGGTAATAGTAAAAATACAACCAAATATCATATACCGAAATAATAAAATAATGATTTCAACGAAATTTTAGTAAAATATAAGTAGAAAAGGAATTAACTAAAAAATTATGAATTATTCAGTAGTTAAATAAAAATAACCTACGTAACAATAATAGACCGAGGTGAAAATAACAAACGCAGGTCTCGTAAGACGGACAATCAAAGAAACTAGAAAGGAGTTGCAGAGGGAAATAAAAAAAATGGCGCAGGCGACGATGTGCCTGGTGTATATTTTACCTGTGAGTTCGCGAGGGGCACTAAGCGAGCGAAAAATGATTCGCATTTTTATTCGCGAGCGGAAGACGGATATAAAGCGGGGCAAATACATTTTTCATATGCAGATACGTCCGAGAGAAAGAGCGGAAATGGGCCAGAAAGATTTGGGAAGATACGTTCTACGGTCGTTAAAATTGATCGTTGTGAAGTGCCATCGAGAAATGCATTTTCGATGCAGGCGCACTTGCAATTGCATCGAATTCTCATGCGACGTAATTTTCTAATAATAATTTATTTATGTATATATGTACATGTAAAACATATATAAAATATAATTTAGATATTTAATAAATATATATAATACATCTAGTTTGAAATTAACGTGAGTGAAAGAAAATAATATACGAAGAAAACGTGCAGCTTCAATTATAAAATAAAACTTTGAAGAGATTTTTTTTTCGTAAACACGTATCGCAAGAAAGATAAAAATGTTCTCCCATCTGTCGTTCATTTATCGTAGTACAAAAGAGACAAAAGCGATGATGAGAACGAACGCGTTATTACATTGACACTCTTTCGACACCTAGCTCTTTCATCTAGACGTTGTATTTTTCTCATATTAAACAAAAGGCAGACCGGCTGAAATAGGCAGCGCGATATTCCCCGGGTATATGATTACAGGAGACAGGAAAGAGGAACACAGAAAACACCGAGCAAGTGTAACGCTCGAAATGAAGGAGAAAGAGTGAGAGAGAGAGAAAGAGAAAGACAACGTGGTACGGTGTAATGCGGCAGGCGAGAGTTCAGCGTTAAGAAAGAGAGTGCGATAAGGGAGAGGAGACACACCCTCGGCGCGAAGCCCTGCAGGCGAGTCCCGTGGCAGGGCGCATTGTCGTCGGCAAATTGCGCGTGGGGAAAAAGTTTCGCCGTGGACGAGGGTGAGGGCGGAGGGAAGGAAACACGCTGATAACAAAGCGCCACCGCGTTCCTCGCCGATTTGAGAAACGCGTCGCATAAAGCGACGTCAGAAGAACTCTCGGCCGAAGTCCGAAGCGTAGCTCGGCTGAATATCTTATGCATTCGCGCGCGAGGTGGCAACTTTGTAAACGGCCGCGGGATTTATTTCGCGTCCGCGGCACCCACCGAGGTCGCCTTCAGCTCGGGGTGTGCCTGAGATTTCTTCGAGGCAACGATGGATCGTGCATAAAACATTAATTTTAATAATAAAAATATTGTTAACACTTACACTGTATTGGGCCATCATTGTCCGTGCAGTTTTTAAGAGAATCAATTCTCTACTTCATATATTTACGATGACGATATATTTTTTTAAGCAAATTATTTCTCAAATTTATTATTCTAGGTTTTTAGAAAGTTCAAAGAAGAGGTATATAAATTTTTTTCAAACATTTTTAGATATAATTGACCCACATATACTAGGTCGAGAGGTGCCAAAAAGATCAATGCAGAGTAAGTGTGTCAACCATGAAGTAACAAATGAACACAAACGATGATAATGAATGACAATTAATGCTCATCAGCGATTATTAATCTCCACTTTTAGGTAGTGGCTCAAATGAAGAACTTTCAAGATCAACGTGCACCTACCGGTCCCCAAGAATCTTAATTACAGAACAAACTCGACAATAAATAGAAACAAGGCAGAAACTGTGATCATCCCTCTCGTGCTTCTCTTAAGTAATCAAGAGAATGAACTTCCCTCCAGGAGCTGCGGTCGGTCGACAACGATGAAACGTCTAATTTCATGCAAAACGGTTTAAGAGGGATCGCAAGTTAGGCGGTCTACTTCGGGCTACTGAATGCGCGAAGTTAGTATGCGAACGTTAAGGCGGAAAATTGTCGGCGTTTAAACGCGATTGTGAAATGAAACAGCCACGGGGGGAAAGGGGTGGGGAGGCAACGGAACTGAGCCGATGAGATTTTACCCGCGTTATCCGCGACGGGAATAATTTCAATCGGACGCAATCGCGTCTCTTCCCCGATGATGAATGCACCGTATGAATGTGTCAGAAGTACAATAGTAATATGGTCGGTATTCATAGTCGAATCTTATTTCAAGATCGTCTCAACCACTGTCTTAAGATCCTAACACAGTTTTGTGATTGGTTGATGACATCTTAAGATAGTACTTAAGACGATCTTAAATATAAGACCTGACTATGAATACCGGCCTGTCGTTTTTATTCTTATATAAAACATGCATCGTCAAAATGGCCGTTGATGCCCAAATAGCCATTTCATTCTCCTTGTCTTTGGAAATTTTATTACAAAAAAAAATATTGAATTTAAATGTTGAATATTTGATTTTGCGTATGTAAAAAAAATGTATCAAAATTATTCTGTTCATAATGTCTCAGAAAAAAATTTTTTAAAAATAAAGAAACTGCTGAAATATTAAGTTTTAGGATCGCCATATTAAATCAGCCATTTTAAGATTTTTAGATACAATCGAGACTTACTCAAGAGACATACATCATTTTGAAGATTAAAAACAATTATCCACTTGAATTCTATGAAATAATAACAAAAAACTTGACATTTTAAATACATTATTGTAATAATAAAAGCTTTTTTTTAAATATTGGCAGTAACGCAGGACATCTATCTTTTTAAGGTCAAAAATAAATTTACATTTTTAATTTCTTAATTGGCTCGTATCATTGATCAGTATCTTTTGTTATTATAATATCCATATTCATTAATTTCATTAATTAATTTCATTAATTAATTTCATTAATGTACTTAATTTACTAAACCGCTTATGTGGAGGGCAGCTAATATACATTCTAATACTACAGAAGTAGTACGTCGTGCGTGATATAATTATATGGAAAAAGATAAAAAGAGAGATGGAGAGCAGCTCCCAAATCGAAATGAACTTAGTGTCGAGCCGGAACGCAATAAGGTATCTATT
>NW_023415379.1:65000-72639 GCF_013373865.1 Monomorium pharaonis | reverse complement strand
AAGTGATGACTCGGAATTTAATGAATCTGCAAATTCTGATATAGATCCTGACAATCAAATAGAAATTAATTTTGAAAATAATGAAGAAAGGGAAGCATATTTCATTAGTGTTGCGTACTTGGGCCTTATTAGAGAGTGGCTTGTTCTTCATGCGTAAACTTGACTTGCTGCTATCAAAATTGAAACCATTATTTCCTACTATTCCTTTGTCATATAAGACATTGCTTGACACTCCTCGAAGCATTCAAACAATACCAATTAATGGAGGTCAACTTTGGTATAAAAGTATTATTGCAAATTTAGATTCCATGAATCTTGATAATTATCTAAAAATTCATGGAAGAATTATTATTGATGTTAATGCAGATGGGCTTCCTCTTTTTAAAAGTTCTCGAAAACACTTCTGGCCTCTTCTTGGTAGACTTGTTGGTACTAATAATCAACCTTTTGTTATTTCATTGACTTTGTTTGAAACTGCTGTTGTTCCCGAGCTACATACTTTTTTACACTCCTTTGTTCAAGAAGTTTATTATTTGCAAGAAAATGGATATATATACAATGGTCAGAGATATAAATTTTGTATAAAGAACTTCATCTGTGACGCTCCTGCTCGTTCTTTCATGAAAGGGATTGTGGAACATGGTTCATACTTTGCTTGTGAAAAGTGTACAGTAGAAGGTGAATGGGTAGATAATAGAATGACGTATCCCGACCTTAATAAACCTCTTAGAACAGACGAATCATTTACCAATCGGGACCAGCCAAATCACCATCGGTATAATGATCAATCTCCACTTGAAGAACTTGGAATTAATATGGTATCGCAAGTTCCACTCGACGGAATGCATTTGATCTATCTAAGTGTGTTCAGAAGATTACTATTGGCCTGGCAAAAGTGGAACGGACCATGGAAGTTACATACAAGCATTGTGGCAAAAATATCTGCTGAATTGTTATTAGGAAAAACTACTTGTCCACAAGATTTTAATCGAAAACCTAGAAGTTTCAACGAACTGAAGTATTACAAAGCCACAGAGTTTAGGAGATTACTACTTTATGATGGAATAGTAGTGCTGAAAGATTATTTAAATGAGAACATTTACAAGCGTTTTTTATTGCTTCATTGCGCTATTTTTATTCTTTCAAGTCCATCTCTTGTTCAGACCTTTTGTCATTCGGCTGAAGAATTGTTAAAAATATTTATATCTCACTCTATTGAAATTTACGGTCAGAAATTTGTTGTTTATAATGTTCATAGTCTGGTTCACTTAGTTCAAGAATGCTATGTTCATGGAGATCTTAAAAGTTTTAGTGCTTTTGAATTTGAAAACAAGCTAAAGTCTCTCAAAGCATCTCTTAAGTCTGGCTACAAACCATTACAACAAGCTGCATTTCGCGATATAGAAAGCAGTGAGAATATTGAAATTATTATAGATAGAAAGGATAATCAAGTTAAGCTTTCAATGGCACATTTTTATGCTAATGAAGTTCTGAATGGCCAACAGTATCGACGAATTATCATTAACAATGTTGTACTTCAATTAAACGGAAAGGATTCATGTGTTATGATGAATACTGGAGAAATTATTACAATTACAAATATAGTACAAAGAGAGGACGAAGTGCTTCTGATTGGTCATGCATTTCTTAGAACTGAAGATTTTTATCAATATCCTATTTCTTCATCTGTTCTAGGAATTTTTAAAGTATCTCATAAGAATGAACAAAAAAGAATTTTTCCTCTAAGTAATATAAAGTCAAAGTGTTGGCTGATTCCATATAAAAAATCTTATATCTGTATTCCTCTATTGCATACTAATCCTCTTTTTACTTAATGACACACACGCACACACACACACACACACACACACACACACACACACACACGCACGCACGCACGCACGCACGCACGCACGCACGCACGCACGCACGCACGCACGCACGCACACACACACACACACACACACACACACACACACACACACACACACACACATGTCCTCCTCTGTGTCAGCGCTTAGCAAAGTAAAAGAATGCAACCTCATTTATGTAGCATTAAACCATGATGCCTCTTTTCTTCTGATGTACTGACAATAATAAAATAATAAGTTTATGCAAATGGGATTATTATATTTGCCATCTTGTCCTATCTGTACCATCCTGTCACTAAGATGCGATCAACACGTGGAAAATCAGATGGAAATTACATGTAAATTCCTCATTGTGCCCTTATTTTTGCAAATGTTATCTTTATCATCTTTGATCATTTTATTATCTTTGTGATGTTCTCGATTGTAATACTTTTCTTCTCTTTACAGTTTGTTGTGTTTAAATTTTCTCACAATAATGATGATGGCAATAGTGACGGTGATGAAATTCTGTATGATGTTGGTCTGAACAAATGGATGAAATGTTGTGATAAAAATATGAATGGAATTATAAAATGTCCTCCCAAAACTGTGAATGCAGGGCTCTTAGCACGTAAGGAGAAAAGCTCAGAGCACGATTGGAAAGAATTCCCCATTCATATCAAGGGATATTATGGTTAATTTCGATTTCTTTTGTTTCTTTTAAAAATATTTATAGTATATTTGTTAAGCAATTTAGTAGTTATATAAAGAAAAATTAATTAATAAAAAAAATAATTTGTCTTAGAAGGTACAAAGACTTATGGATTTTTGGTCAGCCATAGACTCTGAGAAGGATAATATCAATGTATTTAAGGCGGCGTAGCATTAGTTATAAAGATCTTTGTTTTCTTTTTTTTTTAGAAGGTCATATTTAACGTTGTTGTACAGATTTTTAGTCATTACGGAATATATACTAGTGTCTTTTAGCTACTAAAATGTTTAGGTTTAGGTTGTAAATTTGTAATTACTAAATTCTATTTTATGGAATTACAGTCTTGCATATTCCCCGTGCACATTTTTGAATGCTTGGCTCTTAATAGGCCCGCTTTTACAAGTTTTTTAAATTATTAAACTTCTATTATAGATACCTATCTGAAGACCTGTCAGGCATGCAAAAAGTATATTAAAGATTCTAACTATGAATCCGATGTGGAATTAGGACGAGGATTACGGAAAAAGAGAAGAGCAGCAAGATTAGACTCAGAATCAGACTCAGAATTAGACTCAGAATCTGATGATGGAAAGAAGAACAAAAAAATAATGAAATATAAGCTTAAAGAGAAAATACCTTCACCTCCTCAGGTGCAATTATCCGATTGCTATGTTCGTTCACCATGTAAAGAATCACAGAATTATTCAAAATATTCAATATCTGAGGAGCTTCTTAAGAAAACGCAAGTTAACACTGTATTGCAAGAAAATAGTGAAAAAGAATCGTCCTATACTTATGAATTCTCCTGTGAAGAAAATAACATCTCTATTGAGACAGCTTCTGATTCAGGTTTATCTGATAGAAATTCTGAACTTCTTCGGAAATTGGAACAAGCAAAAATTCTAAAAAAGCAGTCATCTGGTAAGAGGAAAACCATGCTGGATAAAAAGAGTCATTTCTCACATGATAGAGATGGAGAACACCAGAGAGAGTATTGTGAATCAAATAATGAACAGAGTGAGTCTGTCCTAGATTATGGAACACCTCATTCGAGTTCACACAAAGGTTTGCAAGAAGAGAAAAAGAAAAAAGATTATAGACTAACACTGCAAAGCAAGGAGGGATTCCCAAAAGAGAGTTCTTCGACGGAGGCAAATAAAATCAGCTCTTGTATTAGAAGCTATATAACTATATCTGTAAAACAAACTAGCACGGAATATTCGTCAAATTCTAGATATACTGTGCCATGTCCTAGCTCGACTGATACTGTGTGTAGCAAAGCCTCTGCATCTGTACGAAGATGCAATCAAGTACAAAGGAAAGACAGTTATTGTCGACATCTCAATTTTAGTAAGTTTTTTTATTATTTCCCGCCTTTTTCTCACAAGAATATATTATTTCTATCGGTTTATTAATGTAATAATTTTTATTTTTTAGATTCTGCAGATACAGAATATTCTTCATCAAAGGAAGATTCTATTTTAGACAATTCAGCATACTCTGTCTGCAGAGGTGGATTTTTTATCTAAT
Source organism: Monomorium pharaonis (assembly GCF_013373865.1). Lineage (NCBI taxonomy): Eukaryota > Metazoa > Arthropoda > Insecta > Hymenoptera > Formicidae > Monomorium > Monomorium pharaonis. Next base: position 68,547 of record NW_023415379.1, on the reverse strand, counting down.
CTATGAAATTTAACTTCTTTTCTAATTTTTTTACAATTAATTTATATTATCTCCTGCAGAGCTAACCTTTATAAAAACAACCATCTTAGAATGCAAGAAAAAAATCAGAAGAGTGAGCAGTAAGCTTGATATATCTATTATGAACCAAGAGAATCTATGGGGAGCGTCCCAGATGCGCACAGTAATAAACGGACACAGCAAGCTGAGTGAAACGGACACAGTAACAAACGGACACAGACCAAACGGACACAGACCAAACGGACACAGTAATAAACGGACACAGTGCGAAATGGACACAGTAACAAACGGACACAGTGCGAAACGGACACAGTAACAAACGGACACAGACCAAATGCGCACAGAGCAAAACGGACACAGTGCGAAACGGACACAGACCAAATGCGCACAGTGCGAAACGGACACAGACCAATACAACGGTCAATACAACTCTAAGTTTTCTTTCATGACGATAGAAAACTTAGAGTTTCTTCTATCTTTAATTGCATTATTAATTACGATAGATTTTCAGTGATTTATTTAAAATAGAAACACGAGAATCTAGTTGATTTCTATTTTATAATCCATCTCTAAATCAAAAAGAACAAATTTAAAGAAATGATATTATTTTCTATCGTTCTCGCATTTTCTGTTAGAAAAGTTTGTTCCATTGTTGCATCATTTTGATTAAATATGAAGAAATATTTATGAATATATCGTGTAAGAGAAAAAAGATAACGATGAGAGAACTCGATGTAGCAAATATTATAATAGACGAAAAAAAAAACTATCAATTTGAGAATCAATCGTGAATTTACGATAATGATTTTACGAATGAATTTACGAATTTTTATCAATGTTTTCATCAAGGATTTAACAGTACGATACAATTCGATAAGAAACAAAGTTCGAGTTGTATGATACTGTAAATAAGATATTTAAGAAAAAGAAAGAATATATCGTCAATGTACCGAAAACTATCATTAATTTACTATATTCACAATTACGATAGAAATTACATTATTTGAAGATTCCATAAGTTTCCATCGCTTTCTCTCTTTCGACTTTCTCAATCACAGAAGTTTATTACGGTTTTAATTTGTCCCTATCTTTGCTAAATAATTTTGTCAAGTAATTGCGAATGTGCGTAACGACGCGAGTCTAGGCGCGGTGCGGTGGGAGGCGAAGCACAGGCAGCGGCGCCGCTTCTCCTCCTTCTCCCCGCTGCCGGCAGCCAATGCTTCACACGGTGGGCCGCGCTACGGCTCGAGCGGCTCGGCTCTTCCTACGGCGCGCCGCGGCGCGCTCTCATTCGCACAATTAAAAAAATTGATATCTCGATTATTTGTAGACCTAACCCAAGAAAATATTGGACCTGTATGTTCATCTCGATCCCTTCTACCTTTTTACGAGTGGTGGTCCACATGCGTTGGGACACCCTGTATATATATAATATATATACATATATATATATATATATGTATGTATGTATGTATGTATGTATGTATGTACGTATGTATGTATGTATGTACGTATGTATGTATGTATATATATCAGGCCGAGGCTGACCGTAGGACTCGGCCGGAGGTAACGACGGCGTCGAGCGGGGCCGGAGGCGACGACCGCGAGCGCGGCCGGAGGTGACGACCGCGTACGCGGCCGGAGGTGACGACCGCGTACGCGGCCGGAGGTAACGACGGCTTCGAGCGAGGCCGGAGGTGTCGACGGCGTCGAGCGAGGCCGGAGGTGACGACCGCGAGCGCGGCCGGAGGTATCGTCGGCGCCCGAACGAGGCCGGAGGCACCGACGACGTCGAGCGGGACCGGAGGTACCTCCGACGTCCCGAGCGCCGCCGGAGGTAACGACTGTGCTCGCCGCGCCCGAGCGGCTAAGTCCCTCGGGCGTCGAGATCTCGCCCGTTTCGCCCGTATACCGCCGTGCTATTCACCGTGCGTCGCCGACCGCCTGGCCGGCCGGTTGGGTATTATAAGAGGTGCGGTGCGCTCGACGAGTCGAGCGACAGGGACGATGGTTCGAGCGCGTCTTTCGCGTCTCGTGCGTTCCGTACGAGTATCCCGAGGCTCGAAACGTTAAATGTGAAACACGGAACAATGATTTGTGATCGTATCGCGGGCGACTCTGCGTCGCGTCTTCGGCTACAGTCCCGAAGGCCTTCGCGAGTCGACCGAGACCGGAGGTAACGACCGTGCTCGCCGCTCCCGAGCGGCTAAGTCCCTCGGGCGTCGAGATCTCGGCCGCTTCGCCCGTATACCGCCGTGCTATTCACCGTGCGTCGCCGACCGCCTGGCCGCACGGTTGGGTATTATAAGAGGTGCGGTGCGCTCGGCGAGCCGAGCGACACGAACGAGCGCGTCCTTCGCGTCTCGTGCGTTCCGTAAGAGTCTCCCGAAGCTCGGAACGTCAAATGGTGAAACACGGACCATGATTTGATCGTATCGCGGGCGACTATGCGTCACCTCGTCGATACTCGACTCTCGAAGCGGGGTGCTCCGGGGCGGCGGCGACGTCGACGACGACGACGACGACGACGACGAAGCCGTACACGCTCGAGCCCTTACGTACAGAGCGCGCTGGCACTTTTTCCCTTCCGTTTCTTTTTTCAGGTACGCAACGCACATTTTTCAAACACAGCATTGCCACGAGTCGGTGTCGCAAGACCGAATGGCTCTTATGTGGCGCGCACACGTAGTGTTGGCCGCGCGATCGTCCCGCGTTCTTAGACGAACGTGTCCGGACGCATCGTCGCGCTTACCGAACATCAACTCCACGGAGACTAGTGGCGGAAGGTGAGCGGTCTCGCGCCGCTCTCTCTTCCCGCTTACTTGTACACCGTAGCGAAATTATATTCAAACGCAAGGTTCCGAGATGACCGATGTGCATCGCGCACAGTCGATCTAACGTCGGGGCTGAACGGCGCTTTACACACGCCGTTCGTATATGGGAGAATGAGAAAACTTGAAATGACACGAAATGAAATTGACAGAAGAAGTGTAACGACAGAAGAGAAAAATGAGAGAGTGTCGCCGACCGGCTCGCAAGACGCCGGCGGCGGAGTAACGACACCTCCGAGCAGCAGCGATGGCGAAGCTTTCGCCCGCCCGCTCGCTCGCTCGCCCGTTCGTACGCTCGTTTCGATCTTCCGCGGGGCGCGCGCTCACCGAGCGCGCGTTCTCGGAGTCGACGACGCGGACGACGACGAGCTAGTGCCTCGCCGCTCACGCAGCGCGCGCACGCACGTAGTAGCTCCCTGGTTGATCCTGCCAGTAGTCATATGCTTGTCTCAAAGATTAAGCCATGCATGTCTCAGTGCATGCCGAATTAAGGTGAAACCGCGAATGGCTCATTAAATCAGTTATGGTTCATTAGATTGTACCAACATTTACTTGGATAACTGTGGTAATTCTAGAGCTAATACATGCAAAACAGAGTCCCGACCAGTGATGGAAGGGACGCTTTTATTAGATCAAAACCAATCGGTGGCGCGCGGTCTCCGTTGCGTCCACCGTTTACTTTGGTGACTCTGAATAAC
>NW_023415379.1:47500-57500 GCF_013373865.1 Monomorium pharaonis | reverse complement strand
ATGGCATTAGCATCTGAAGGAGACGAACCAGCTGTGAACTTTCACATCGGGACTCCAGCAAACACACAGCTGTCGAGCAACCTAGTTGGAAGATTTTCACCTGTTGGACCACGACGACAAGAAATTCGTCAAAGGCTCATTGGGATGGGAATCACTTCAACAACATTCCCAGAATATGTCAAAGATACAAGGTTCAACCTGAGATATTTAAGATCAATCTCAGATATACTTGGAAAATTAGAAACATTCCGAGTAGACAAAATGTGTTTCGATAACCTCACAATCGCTGGAGGTGAAGCACAAACGATTGAGACCAAGCCAATCGAAAAGGAAGAGGGCAAATGGACTGAAATTTCGGTTCAACCGACGTCAGCGTCAACAAGCTCGATTGCGTTCATGGGCGCATCTTATGTATTCGGCTTTCAGCTATACAAAGAGGATGGACCCGGAAGGACACAACTTGAGAGAATGGCAAACTGGTGTTGTGTTGAGCAGAAACCAGAAAGCGTCTGGGCAAACCACGATCAGTGGCACGCAAAAGGCGGGAGTAACTATGACTCTCTTCGTTTCGGCGTTGCGGAAGCAACACGCGGCGGGGGAAGCCGTGGCTCTCTTCGTTGTCGGCGTTGCGGAAGCAACACGCGACGGGGGGGGCTGTGGCTCTCTTCGTTTCGGCGTTGCGAAAGCAACACGCGACGGGTGAGTTGGGCTCTCCTAGGCCTTTGATTCCCTTAATGGGATTCTTTAGGCCTGGGGATAGGGCTATTAGTTACTTGGGCAAGTGAAGCGAATACATAGCCTCTCCTTGTCAAGTCAGACGTCCACCTCCTCGTGGTACCGCTGGATGCAGTGTGGCGCGCCTCTTTGAGGTTGCGCTCCTGTAACTAAGTGGCGTCGTGGCGTAGTGCGCCCCGAAGGTCTTCGGGCCATGTGCCTAGGTCATGGTGAGTTGTGGGGCCAAGAAAGACCAGGCTTCTTGGGGAGCTCTCGGCTGTCAATCCGTTTGCTCCCCTACACGCAGTAAATTCTATGATGGAACAAAATAATAGATTGAATGTCCCGGGCTCTCGGATGGCCCGGGGTCTGCGTGTGCAGAGCGAATGCTCTGCCAGTGCGGAGGACCCTGACGGGGTCGTATCTGGCTCTAGGCGATCCACTTCGGATGGAGCCTTAAATACGGCTGAACACGGCAGCCATAACAGAGCCGAGGCTGAACACGGCAGCCAAGAGTCTTACAGTTGTGGGCACTGCCCCAAGAGTTCCGGACCAAGAGTGGTCTTGGGCTGCACGTAGCTAGAGCCCACATTGAGGTGGCCAACAGGGCTGTCAATGTCGAGCGTGTTAAGGCCAGATGGTCTGTGGAGGAAGTTCGTCTCATGGCTCGTGCTGAGGCTACAGCCACCTTAGCCGGGGATGTTCTCTTCATGAACCAGCACCTGCAGGAGAGAATCCCTGATAGGAGTCTCGAAGCCATCAAGGGTAAGCGTCGACAAGAGGCTTACCGCGAGATGGTTAGAGGCTTCTGCCAAGAGATGCGGCAGCGTTGCACGATGGGCAGTGCTGCTGACATCGATGAGGGCGACCGGACGGACGAAGCAATGATAGGAGCTGAGTCCGTCCCGATAACGGCCATGGAGACAGCTATTAACGAAAGATCGAACGATCCAAGCGCACATCAGCCTCCCCCTGGGCAGAGTTCTCAGAGGCTGCGTGACCATATACAACTACTCATAGAGCAGAGTACAGCGGTCCGCGGCTTTGAGGCTGATACTCTCGTAGGCACGGCGAGAGATGCTCTCCTGTCGGGGGCGGTCGACGTCATGCCATTGAGAGATGGCTGGGCAAGATCTTCCCGCCGGCAGTTTCAAGTGCGCCCTCCACAGCGCGCGAAGACTAGACGGCCCGGTCCTCATCCGACCGTCAGAGAGAATAAGAAGCGGAAAAGGAAGAGGGAATTTGCGGTCACGCAATCCCTGTATAAGAAGAACAAGAAAACCTGCCTCGCACATATACTCGAGGGTGACTCGGGACGCAAGCGTCCGTCCGCTGTTGAATTCTGCGATTACTGGCGTCCCGTTATGGAGGCGACCGGTGTCGCGGATGGAGATATGACGGCCTTGCGGAACCGATTTCGAGTCGAGGACAGGATGGCGAGTGCTAGCCAGAGCCTCCCGTCGGGTGCCAGAGGGATTCATTCTCGAAGGCCTCGGCGAGGGCGCCGTCGCAGACCCAGTCAATGCGATGGATAGGATCTTGCTCTGGGATCCGATCACTACAGCCGAAATCAGACGGATCTCTGTAAAGACTGGCACTGCGCCCGGATTGGATCAGATTACGCCGAGAATGTGGAACGCTGTTCCCTTCGTTCTTCGTGCGCTTCTGTTCAATCTGCTGCTTCTTGCGAGGGAGGTTCCCATGTCGATCGCCACAACACGAACGGTATTCCTGGAGAAGGGAGGTATGTCCGCCGTGCCTGCACCCGCGGAGTACCGACCTCTAAGTATAGGATCCGTCGTATTGAGACACTTCCACAAGATAATTGCGAACGATTAGCAGCTCTTGACATCTTCGACGCTCGCCAAAGGGGTTTTCGGCCGGTGGATGGTGTCTGTGAGAACGTCACAGTGCTGTCCGCCGTGCTCGGGGATGCCCGGAGGCAGCGAAGAACTTTACATCTGGCGTGTGTAGACCTGTCGAAGGCATTCGACACGGTCTCGCACGCCGCAATACACACAACTCTCGATGAGCTGGGACTCCCTCGGAGTTTCGGGAGTATGTGAGAGCTGTCTATTCGGGTGCTCGGACGGTATTGCATATGTCCGGCACCAAGGAAGTGTCGGCCATTAAAGTCGGCCGTGGCGTGAGACAGGGAGACCCGCTGTCGCCCCTGTTGTTCAATCTGGTCGTGGATAGAGCACTGGGAATTCTCTCGGAGGATGTTGGTTACCGGATGGGTGGTCGGCTCGTCAGCGCCCTTGGCTACGCTGACGACATTGTGCTCCTGGCCTCTACCAAGGCAGGTCTGCAGGAGAACTTGACACGGCTTCACGAGGCCTTTATGCGAAATGAACTTAGCATCAACGCTAAGAAGACTGGAGGCTGCTGTTCCATGGTGGCGCCGGCAGAGACAAAGGTGAAATCGATACAACACCTTACTTCAACGTGGGGGAGCGTGATACCGCAAAATCCCCAGTCGATGTTTGGGGTACTGGGCTGGGGCTGCATGTACCAAGGTTGCAGGGAATAGGGACTTACGCTACGTTACGCCCCTTGCCATTCCATCGAGTACTTTACGATGAGCGCCTTTTAAAGGGCCGCAACAGCGGCTGAGGTTGATGCGGGACCACTACTCCCCGGTATTATCAACGGTTGGACTTGTGGGATCGGTCTCCCCAAAACGTAAAGGGAGTGGACCGTTACAGTACGCAAAACGTAACACGACTTTGGCTGCGTTTTCCCATGATGTTTCCTGCGGGATATTCTGCATGCGCCGATACAGAGTGGCGGGGGCTTGGTATGCCTTTTTTAAAAGTATTGATCCCTATTCTGACGCACAGCCGATTTGTGCAGCGGTTGTGTCGGAGTACTCTGCCCGCGGCGCGCGCCGCTGCCGAAATTCACACTACGTGGCTAGGCAGTTGGTATGGTGTGAAAACCAGATGCGAGTCCGTCTTGGTAAAGGGTGACTACGACCGCTGGCTCGAAGAGAGCAGTGTACGGCGCCCTGGTTGCGCGAGTCGTGTGACGGAATGGACTCAGAGGTCGTGTCGTCCAAACTGAGCTCCCATTGGTGTCGGGTGGCGCCGACGCTTCTTCCCGGAGGGCCGACTAACGTGCACTATCATCCACATACGGGCTAACTGCGTTTCCATCTCGGCGAGAGTCCTCGCGGGAGCGAGCGTTGAGGGACGCGAGGTGCGTTGTCGCGCTGGATGTCCCGAGATCGAGACTACAGCGCACTGCGTACAGCGCTGCTTCCGATCGCACGGTGGGAGGATCCTGCGACACAACGACCTGTGTCGTCAAATCGGCGGCTTCTTGCAAACAGAAGGGATGGCATGTCGATGCGGAATTAGCGTATTCGACCTCTGCCGGACTAAGGCGGCCCGACCTGACCATTGTCAAGGGTGATGAGGCAGTGGTCGTAGACGCGCAAGTAGTGTCCTGCGAAACAGCGCTTGATGTGTCTCACGAGCGAAAGGTTGTGAAGTACCGGTCTTGTTGAGGATCTAGCGGACCGCGTGGCGGAGCGCACAGGGGTGCCGCGAAGTAATGTTCGTTTCACCGCCTTGACGATCTCATGGCGCGGGAGTCTGGTGCTCCAGGAGGAGGAGGAGATGCGCGGGCTTGGCGGACCACCGGCCAGCTGCGAGTCCTCTCACGACTCGCGTCCTTTGGGGTCGTGGCTCAACTGGAAGAGATTCAACGCCATTAACATCGCGTTTTAAATGAAGCACGGGGTTCCGTCAGGAGTGGTGCATGGAGACGGAACGTAGAGTTGGGGCCTCCGCATTGGCGGAGGTGTGTGATGGTGAGTGCATGAAGTAAGACGAGAAAAGTAGTCAGTTCTTTAGCACTCCAGGGGAGACAGGGAGAAACGGGAGAGGAGAGACGAGGAGATAGATAGATAGATAGTATATTTATATGCCCGGCATAGGCAAAGTATTGATTAACACAAAATCGGAATCCACTTTTAAAACAAAAATGTACGCAAACAAAGCTAAATAATGAAAAATCGCAATGATATAAGTATAACTATAGACTTAATTAAAATCTTAATATAACGAACAAGAGAAAGTGCTAAAGCGAGAATTGAGGGAGACGATAAGAAAGACAGAAAGCAAGACAGACAATACAAGATGGAAAAATATGTGCTAACTCAGATGCCTGGCAGAAATGATGCGAAAGAAGGGTCTTGAAAGAGTCCAGCGAAGGAGCGGATTACAAATGTTTGCAGGGAGAGAATGCCAAAAATAACCGCGGAGAGATTTGAAAGGGAAATTTCTGTAGGTAGTAGTCCTATGAAAGGAGGGAATATGAAAAACATGCAGACAAAGAAATTGTGCGATTGATTTTCTCTTATGAAGATAAGGAGGGGTAAAAGTTCACATAAGTAAGACGGAGAGTTGCCAATGGAGAATTCGATAAGCTTAGACCAGCCCTAGAAGAAAGTACAGTCCTCTGTTCTCAACGAAAGCCACTCAAGACGATTGTCTAAACGGCCCGTCGTTAAGTACGTAATCAGTAATATGTTCGTCTCGCTTAAGATTAAAGATGAAGCGACGGGTGACTTTCCGTCGGAGATAACGAGTGGAACCCCACCCGACTGTTCCTCGAGCGTGCGCTGTGTAATGTAATCGAAACGAAGATTTAAACGACGATTATCGGCAATTATGTGGGTGGAAACGTAACGACGTAAGGGAAAGTCAGTCTAAATGTAAATATAAATGTGCATAACGGTGAGTGCGAACAAGGCGCCCGCGCGCGCGTGCAAATATGTATATGCGTATATATATATATATAGTTTAGTACAGGGTTCTAAATAATGCATTACTTTTTGTAATGCATTACGGTTTCATTAAAAAATATATTTTTAATAACTAATGCGAAGATCCTTAATTACGCATTACTTTCTTAATAAGTCTTAGTGCGATTTTTTTCATTGCGCATTACTTTCTTAATAAGTCTTAGTGCGATTTTTTTCATTGCGCATTACTTTTTTAATAAGTAATGCGGTTTTTTTTTTTATTGCGCATTACTTTTTTTTTAAATATGTAATGCAATTTTTTTCATTACGCATTACTTTTGAAATAAGTAAGGCGATTTTTTTCATTACGCATTACTTTCCTAATAAGTAAGGCGATCTTTTTCATTACGCATTATTTTTTTAATAAGTAATGTAAATTTTTTTTTTTATTACGCATTACTTTCTTAATAATTAATTGCGATTTTTATTCAATAAGCATTACTTTTGAAATAAGTAATGCGATTTTTTTCATTACGCATTACCTTTTTAATAAATAATGCGATTTTTTTTCATTACACATTACTTTTTTAATACGTAAGTAATACGATTTTTCTCATTGCGCATTACTTTCTTAATAAGTAATGCGATTTTTTTTATCACGCATTACTTTTTAAATAAGTAATGCGACTTTTTTCATTGCGCATTACTTTTTTAATAAGTAATGCGATTTTTTTCATTGCGCATTACTTTATTAATAAGTAATGCGATTTTTTTCATTGCGCATTACTTTTTTAATAAGTAATGCGGTTTTTTTTTTTTTTTTTTTTTTGATTGCGCATTACTTTTTTTTAAATATGTAATGCAATTTTTTTCATTACGCATTACTTTTGAAATAAGTAAGGCGATTTTTTTCATTACGCATTACTTTCCTAATAAGTAAGGCGATCTTTTTCATTACGCATTATTTTTTTAATAAGTAATGTAAATTTTTTTTTTATTACGCATTACTTTCTTAATAATTAATTGCGATTTTTATTCATTAAGCATTACCTTTTTAATACGTAAGCAATACGATTTTTCTCATTGCGCATTACTTTCTTAATAAGTAATGCGATTTTTTTTATCACGCATTACTTTTTAAATAAGTAATGCGACTTTTTTCATTGCGCATTACTTTTTTAATAAGTAATGCGATTTTTTTCATTACGCATTACTTTTTTAATAACTAATGCGATTTTTTTCATTACGCATTACCTTTTTAATAAGTATAATGCGACTTTTTTCATTACGCATTACTTTCTTAATAATTAATGAGTAAAGAAATAATTATTTATTAAAAAAATAATAAGTAATGCATTATTTTTTAATTTGCATTTACATTACCCTGGTTTAGTATATGTAAGTTTGTGTATAAGTGATACGTACGAGAGTATTTTCGACGCTGGAGGTACTGACTGCCATTAGGGCCGGAGGTATCAACGACGTACGTGCGCGAGACCGGAGGTAACGACGGCGCTCGAGTGTGCCCGGAGGGATATCGACGATGGACGCGAGCGAGACCGGCGGGAACGACGACGGGTTGAATCTCGCGGGGCGGCGACGGGAGTATTCGAACTGATGCTTAAACGAAATAGGTCAATGTCTCTTTGCATATATATTTCGTATATGTAAGTATATATGCTTATATGTGTGAATATCTAATTACGGATATGAAAATTTTCGCCGCCGGAGGTAACGGCCGCGTTTGAGATCGGAGGTGACGACCGCGGTTGAGACCGGAGGTAACGACGGCGCGTAAGCGGGACCGTAGGTAGGCGATCGACGACGGCGAGCCGGATAACGTCGTCGGAGTCGAGTAAGTAGCGAAGGTAAGCGACAATACAAACAATTATAAAGGGCTCGTTAATGCTAAGCAAAAATAATATGATAAACAGCCAAGGCAAATTTTCTCAATAGCATTATAATTAATTAGGTAAACATTATATAATTATAAACGCGACTAATAGCACTGTGTTGGAGAAACGTTTCGACTATACTTAGTCATCTTCAGTCATAATACATTACCAATATGTATGAACTTAAAACATGAATGAAAGGATGGACACGAAAATATAATTAAACAGTTGAACAAGATGACCATTGAACAACCATAAAACAGCTCATTGCGTATCAAATTATGTCATAATAAATAAAAACGTAAACCAATCAATAGTGTAATCAAATTAATAATAAAATGAAAAATAATGAAATATTTTCGTAAGTCGGTTTTCATATTAAAATAAATTTATAAGATTAAAAACGACGGAAACCGTCGTTACGAATAACATAAACTGGTATGCGTATTGCAGAAAACTGTAAACTTATATTTTATGTTAATAGCAGATCTTAAAACACAATATTAAAAGGAGCAACAACACACAGAGTATTCGACAAAGCGCTAGAGACAATTGTGTAACGTACGGTAGTCAGAGGCAGAATGAGCGAGACGACTTATTTTCCGTTAGTCATTTTCGACAAAATGTCGAAAGTAAGCGAGATGAGAATTAAACGTAATAGCGCAATCTTATATATATACATATATATATATATATATATATATATATATATATATATATATGTATGTATGTATGTATGTATGTATGTATGTATGTATGTATGTATGTATGTATGCATGCATGCATGCATGCATGTATGTATGTATGTATGTATGTATGTATGTATGTATGTATGTATATATATCAGGCCGAGGCTGACCGTAGGACTCGGCCGGAGGTAACGACGGCGTCGAGCGGGGCCGGAGGCGACGACCGCGAGCGCGGCCGGAGGTATCGTCGGCGCCCGAACGAGGCCGGAGGCACCGACGACGTCGAGCGGGACCGGAGGTACCTCCGACGTCCCGAGCGCCGCCGGAGGTAACGACCGTGCTCGCCGCGCCCGAGCGGCTAAGTCCCTCGGGCGTCGAGATCTCGCCCGTTTCGCCCGTATACCGCCGTGCTATTCACCGTGCGTCGCCGACCGCCTGGCCGGCCGGTTGGGTATTATAAGAGGTGCGGTGCGCTCGACGAGTCGAGCGACAGGGACGATGGTTCGAGCGCGTCTTTCGCGTCTCGTGCGTTCCGTACGAGTATCCCGAGGCTCGAAACGTTAAATGTGAAACACGGAACAATGATTTGTGATCGTATCGCGGGCGACTCTGCGTCGCGTCTTCGGCTACAGTCCCGAAGGCCTTCGCGAGTCGACCGAGACCGGAGGTAACGACCGTGCTCGCCGCTCCCGAGCGGCTAAGTCCCTCGGGCGTCGAGATCTCGGCCGCTTCGCCCGTATACCGCCGTGCTATTCACCGTGCGTCGCCGACCGCCTGGCCGCACGGTTGGGTATTATAAGAGGTGCGGTGCGCTCGGCGAGCCGAGCGACACGAACGAGCGCGTCCTTCGCGTCTCGTGCGTTCCGTAAGAGTCTCCCGAAGCTCGGAACGTCAAATGGTGAAACACGGACCATGATTTGATCGTATCGCGGGCGACTATGCGTCACCTCGTCGATACTCGACTCTCGAAGCGGGGTGCTCCGGGGCGGCGGCGACGTCGACGACGACGGCGACGAAGCCGTACACGCTCGAGCCCTTACGTACAGAGCGCGCTGGCACTTTTTCCCTTCCGTTTCTTTTTTCAGGTACGCAACGCACATTTTTCAAACACAGCATTGCCACGAGTCGGTGTCGCAAGACCGAATGGCTCTTATGTGGCGCGCACACGTAGTGTTGGCCGCGCGATCGTCCCGCGTTCTTAGACGAACGTGTCCGGACGCATCGTCGCGCTTACCGAACATCAACTCCACGGAGACTAGTGGCGGAAGGTGAGCGGTCTCGCGCCGCTCTCTCTTCCCGCTTACTTGTACACCGTAGCGAAATTATATTCAAACGCAAGGTTCCGAGATGACCGATGTGCATCGCGCACAGTCGATCTAACGTCGGGGCTGAACGGCGCTTTACACACGCCGTTCGTATATGGGAGAATGAGAAAACTTGAAATGACACGAAATGAAATTGACAGAAGAAGTGTAACGACAGAAGAGAAAAATGAGAGAGTGTCGCCGACCGGCTCGCAAGACGCCGGCGGCGGAGTAACGACACCTCCGAGCAGCAGCGATGGCGAAGCTTTCGCCCGCCCGCCCGCTCGCTCGCTCGCTCGCTCGCCCGTTCGTACGCTCGTTTCGATCTTCCGCGGGGCGCGCGCTCACCGAGCGCGCGTTCTCGGAGTCGACGACGCGGACGACGACGAGCTAGTGCCTCGCCGCTCACGCAGCGCGCGCACGCACGTAGTAGCTCCCTGGTTGATCCTGCCAGTAGTCATATGCTTGTCTCAAAGATTAAGCCATGCATGTCTCAGTGCATGCCGAATTAAGGTGAAACCGCGAATGGCTCATTAAATCAGTTATGGTTCATTAGATTGTACCAACATTTACTTGGATAACTGTGGTAATTCTAGAGCTAATACATGCAAAACAGAGTCCCGACCAGTGATGGAAGGGACGCTT
>NW_023415379.1:37500-40000 GCF_013373865.1 Monomorium pharaonis | reverse complement strand
TTCACATGGATGTTCGGCTGGGCCTCCCATATTAAGGTGGCGTTTGCGCGTTGGATTCGGCGTATCCGGGGTCCACCTTTGTGGACTGCACGTTTGGTTTGTCTCTCCGGCGAAATCTACAATCCTAAGGGCCGGTTCACATGGATGTCCTGCATAACCTTCCATTTTGAGGTGATATTTTCGCGGCGGTTTCGGTACCTCTGGGGGCCATTTATTTGGACTACACGTTTGGTTGGTCTCTCCGGCGAGATTTACAATCCTAAGGGTCGGTTCACATCACTATCTGCCTTACCCCTCCATACTGGGGTGGTGTTTTCGTGGCGGATTCGGTGCCTTTGGGGTCCGCTTACCTGGGCGGTACGTCTGGTTTGTATCCTCGGCAAGGTTTGTGACCCTAAGGGTCGGCTCATATGAGTGTCCAGCGTAGCCCCTCTCAGGGAGGGCGACGGGACCGCGCGCCGAGTGTCGCGATGGACGCACTGGGCGACGAGGAGGCTATGAGCGTGCTGCCCACACCAATGACGCCCACAACGGCCCGGGATGCGCGTCTCACTGGGGGCAATATGGCGGCCTCGACTGATAAGTTGGACTCGATAGCAGGCGGTAAGCCTGCCGGCCAGGAGGGGGACCGTCGTGGAGCGAAGCGACCTGCGATTTCTCCGCTGCAGAAACAGGGCACTAGTTATGCCATGCAATTAACCGAGGGCGATATATTATCAATGAAGGATGACCTAGCAAAACAAGATCAGAACTTTGCGGTATTAAATGCTGCCAGCAAAGAATCATTGGGAAGGAAGAAGGAAATGGAGACGGTTATTGCGGCATATCGCAGGTCGGTGGATAGGCTTATTTTAGCATACACGCAGATAAAGGCAGAGCAGGAAGTAACGGCTAGATTCTGGGACCTGATCAAGGAGAGAATTGGACCAAATCATGATGCAGGCAATTTCATACTTGGGCAGGTTAGGCGTACACCGACTCGTAAGTCGTTCGCGGACATAGTTCGTGGTGGTGGAACAATGGACCAGCAAATGGGCAGTGGTGTGGAAACTATGGGACAGAGGACTGAGCCGGAACTGGAGACTATGGAGGTTCTTCCTGCTCAGGAAGACAATCGGACCTTCATCGACGCGGAATCTACATGCAGGGCGGTCTATGCGGCGGTCAATCCAGGAGAACTGGGTATCAAGATTAATCGAGTTATTAAAGGGCGTAATAAGGCGGTGCGTATAGTGGCTGAGAAGGGTGAGCTGGATAAAATCAAGCCAATATTGGACGAAGCGGGGCTGACGACAAAGCAATTTGACAAACTCTTGCCTAGGCTTATTATCAGGGATATTCCAACGGATATGGATCGAGAGCGTTTAGTGGCAGCTGTGGCACAACAAAATCTAAAGAACAAGAGCGCCGAAGACATTAAGCTGATATACTGGTATCCCAAGCAAGACAAGAGAACGACGAGTGCTGTTATAGAAACCTCACCGGCAGTAAGAACGGAGCTGCTCCACCAGGGTCGCATTTACATTGGATGGTCGGCATGCAGGATCACGGATCATTTGAGAATTACCCAATGCTTCCGATGTTTGGGATTCGGCCACATTGCCAAAGACTGTAAGGCCAAAACTGATACTTGTGGCCACTGTGCTGGCAGGCACGAAACAAGACTTTGTTCGAACAAAGCAGTGCGGAAGTGTTTTAATTGTCTTTCAGCTGGACTACAAAGGATGGATCACTCGGCAGTTGACCCCAACAACTGCCCCATTCTGAGGAAAAAGGTCGACGACAAGGCTAAAAGAATCAAATATTAGATAGGCCTGCAGTTATGGTTACTTATTGATAATGCTCAGAGTCATAGTTCTTTGATTTCAGAACTAGCAAGGGAGGGGGTTGGTCACCCGCCGGAGCCTGTGAGCGCCTCCCTTGCGATGAATCCCGGCCGTAGTATTCCATCGGGTGCGATAGCAAAGCAACGACCCCTTCACTTATGCAGCGTTAGGGGTTAGCTCCCCCTCTCGCTGCTTCCCTTCATTGGGATCTTTCATTGGTGCTACGAGTATAAACATTGAAAAACGTAATCGGGGAGGTACCTCGGAGCCTCCCCCCAATGAAATCTTTGTTCGCGATGGTGCTTCTTTGGAACCGGCTGATAGTAATCCTCAGGGAAATATTGAGGTTGAGCCCCGGGAGTATGTTTGCCCCCACTGTACATGCTCTTTTTCTTCCAAGATAGGTCTTGGCATTCATAGGAAGAGACGGCACCCGGAGGAGTACAATCAAGAAATTGTGATCGCTGGTACAAAGCCTAGATGGACAGAAGAGGAGATTAAGCTTTTGGCACTTGAAGAGGCGCATGCCCCCCCAAATACCAAAGCAATGAATGTATATCTTATATCCCGGTTTCCTCGTGGCCGCTCGTTAGAGGCTGTCAAGGGAATTCGTAAGCGACGTGAGTATAAGGATCTAGTGGCTGAGTATAAAAATCAGATAATTGCCCAGGACA
>NW_023415379.1:30000-32500 GCF_013373865.1 Monomorium pharaonis | reverse complement strand
ACTTTCTTAATAATTAATTGCGATTTTTATTCAATAAGCATTACTTTTGAAATAAGTAATGCGATTTTTTTCATTACGCATTACCTTTTTAATAAATAATGCGATTTTTTTCATTACACATTACTTTTTTAATACGTAAGTAATACGATTTTTCTCATTGCGCATTACTTTCTTAATAAGTAATGCGATTTTTTTTATCACGCATTACTTTTTAAATAAGTAATGCGACTTTTTTCATTGCGCATTACTTTTTTAATAAGTAATGCGATTTTTTTCATTGCGCATTACTTTATTAATAAGTAATGCGATTTTTTTCATTGCGCATTACTTTTTTAATAAGTAATGCGGTTTTTTTTTTTTTTTTTTTTTTTTTGATTGCGCATTACTTTTTTTTAAATATGTAATGCAATTTTTTTCATTACGCATTACTTTTGAAATAAGTAAGGCGATTTTTTTCATTACGCATTACTTTCCTAATAAGTAAGGCGATCTTTTTCATTACGCATTATTTTTTTAATAAGTAATGTAAATTTTTTTTTTATTACGCATTACTTTCTTAATAATTAATTGCGATTTTTATTCATTAAGCATTACCTTTTTAATACGTAAGCAATACGATTTTTCTCATTGCGCATTACTTTCTTAATAAGTAATGCGATTTTTTTTATCACGCATTACTTTTTAAATAAGTAATGCGACTTTTTTCATTGCGCATTACTTTTTTAATAAGTAATGCGATTTTTTTCATTACGCATTACTTTTTTAATAACTAATGCGATTTTTTTCATTACGCATTACCTTTTTAATAAGTATAATGCGACTTTTTTCATTACGCATTACTTTCTTAATAATTAATGAGTAAAGAAATAATTATTTATTAAAAAAATAATAAGTAATGCATTATTTTTTAATTTGCATTTACATTACCCTGGTTTAGTATATGTAAGTTTGTGTATAAGTGATACGTACGAGAGTATTTTCGACGCTGGAGGTACTGACTGCCATTAGGGCCGGAGGTATCAACGACGTACGTGCGCGAGACCGGAGGTAACGACGGCGCTCGAGTGTGCCCGGAGGGATATCGACGATGGACGCGAGCGAGACCGGCGGGAACGACGACGGGTTGAATCTCGCGGGGCGGCGACGGGAGTATTCGAACTGATGCTTAAACGAAATAGGTCAATGTCTCTTTGCATATATATTTCGTATATGTAAGTATATATGCTTATATGTGTGAATATCTAATTACGGATATGAAAATTTTCGCCGCCGGAGGTAACGGCCGCGTTTGAGATCGGAGGTGACGACCGCGGTTGAGACCGGAGGTAACGACGGCGCGTAAGCGGGACCGTAGGTAGGCGATCGACGACGGCGAGCCGGATAACGTCGTCGGAGTCGAGTAAGTAGCGAAGGTAAGCGACAATACAAACAATTATAAAGGGCTCGTTAATGCTAAGCAAAAATAATATGATAAACAGCCAAGGCAAATTTTCTCAATAGCATTATAATTAATTAGGTAAACATTATATAATTATAAACGCGACTAATAGCACTGTGTTGGAGAAACGTTTCGACTATACTTAGTCATCTTCAGTCATAATACATTACCAATATGTATGAACTTAAAACATGAATGAAAGGATGGACACGAAAATATAATTAAACAGTTGAACAAGATGACCATTGAACAACCATAAAACAGCTCATTGCGTATCAAATTATGTCATAATAAATAAAAACGTAAACCAATCAATAGTGTAATCAAATTAATAATAAAATGAAAAATAATGAAATATTTTCGTAAGTCGGTTTTCATATTAAAATAAATTTATAAGATTAAAAACGACGGAAACCGTCGTTACGAATAACATAAACTGGTATGCGTATTGCAGAAAACTGTAAACTTATATTTTATGTTAATAGCAGATCTTAAAACACAATATTAAAAGGAGCAACAACACACAGAGTATTCGACAAAGCGCTAGAGACAATTGTGTAACGTACGGTAGTCAGAGGCAGAATGAGCGAGACGACTTATTTTCCGTTAGTCATTTTCGACAAAATGTCGAAAGTAAGCGAGATGAGAATTAAACGTAATAGCGCAATCTTATATATATACATATATATATATATATATATATATATATATATATATATGTATATGTATGTATGTATGTATGTATGTATGTATGTATGTATGTATGTATGTATGTATGTATGTATGCATGCATGCATGCATGCATGCATGCATGCATGTATGTATGTATGTATGTATGTATGTATGTATGTATGTATATATATCAGGCCGAGGCTGACCGTAGGACTCGGCCGGAGGTAACGACGGCGTCGAGCGGGGCCGGAGGCGACGACCGCGAGCGCGGCCGGAGGTGACGACCGCGTACGCGGCCGGAGGTGACGACCGCGTACGCGGCCGGAGGTAACGACGGCTTCGAGCGAGGCCGGAGGTGTCGACGGCGTCGAGCGAGGCCGGAGGTGACGA
>NW_023415379.1:12500-17500 GCF_013373865.1 Monomorium pharaonis | reverse complement strand
TGTAATCAAATTAATAATAAAATGAAAAATAATGAAATATTTTCGTAAGTCGGTTTTCATATTAAAATAAATTTATAAGATTAAAAACGACGGAAACCGTCGTTACGAATAACATAAACTGGTATGCGTATTGCAGAAAACTGTAAACTTATATTTTATGTTAATAGCAGATCTTAAAACACAATATTAAAAGGAGCAACAACACACAGAGTATTCGACAAAGCGCTAGAGACAATTGTGTAACGTACGGTAGTCAGAGGCAGAATGAGCGAGACGACTTATTTTCCGTTAGTCATTTTCGACAAAATGTCGAAAGTAAGCGAGATGAGAATTAAACGTAATAGCGCAATCTTATATATATACATATATATATATATATATATATATATATATATATATATATGTATATGTATGTATGTATGTATGTATGTATGTATGTATGTATGTATGTATGTATGTATGTATGTATGCATGCATGCATGCATGCATGCATGCATGCATGTATGTATGTATGTATGTATGTATGTATGTATGTATGTATGTATATATATCAGGCCGAGGCTGACCGTAGGACTCGGCCGGAGGTAACGACGGCGTCGAGCGGGGCCGGAGGCGACGACCGCGAGCGCGGCCGGAGGTGACGACCGCGTACGCGGCCGGAGGTGACGACCGCGTACGCGGCCGGAGGTAACGACGGCTTCGAGCGAGGCCGGAGGTGTCGACGGCGTCGAGCGAGGCCGGAGGTGACGACCGCGAGCGCGGCCGGAGGTATCGTCGGCGCCCGAACGAGGCCGGAGGCACCGACGACGTCGAGCGGGACCGGAGGTACCTCCGACGTCCCGAGCGCCGCCGGAGGTAACGACCGTGCTCGCCGCGCCCGAGCGGCTAAGTCCCTCGGGCGTCGAGATCTCGCCCGTTTCGCCCGTATACCGCCGTGCTATTCACCGTGCGTCGCCGACCGCCTGGCCGGCCGGTTGGGTATTATAAGAGGTGCGGTGCGCTCGACGAGTCGAGCGACAGGGACGATGGTTCGAGCGCGTCTTTCGCGTCTCGTGCGTTCCGTACGAGTATCCCGAGGCTCGAAACGTTAAATGTGAAACACGGAACAATGATTTGTGATCGTATCGCGGGCGACTCTGCGTCGCGTCTTCGGCTACAGTCCCGAAGGCCTTCGCGAGTCGACCGAGACCGGAGGTAACGACCGTGCTCGCCGCTCCCGAGCGGCTAAGTCCCTCGGGCGTCGAGATCTCGGCCGCTTCGCCCGTATACCGCCGTGCTATTCACCGTGCGTCGCCGACCGCCTGGCCGCACGGTTGGGTATTATAAGAGGTGCGGTGCGCTCGGCGAGCCGAGCGACACGAACGAGCGCGTCCTTCGCGTCTCGTGCGTTCCGTAAGAGTCTCCCGAAGCTCGGAACGTCAAATGGTGAAACACGGACCATGATTTGATCGTATCGCGGGCGACTATGCGTCACCTCGTCGATACTCGACTCTCGAAGCGGGGTGCTCCGGGGCGGCGGCGACGTCGACGACGACGGCGACGAAGCCGTACACGCTCGAGCCCTTACGTACAGAGCGCGCTGGCACTTTTTCCCTTCCGTTTCTTTTTTCAGGTACGCAACGCACATTTTTCAAACACAGCATTGCCACGAGTCGGTGTCGCAAGACCGAATGGCTCTTATGTGGCGCGCACACGTAGTGTTGGCCGCGCGATCGTCCCGCGTTCTTAGACGAACGTGTCCGGACGCATCGTCGCGCTTACCGAACATCAACTCCACGGAGACTAGTGGCGGAAGGTGAGCGGTCTCGCGCCGCTCTCTCTTCCCGCTTACTTGTACACCGTAGCGAAATTATATTCAAACGCAAGGTTCCGAGATGACCGATGTGCATCGCGCACAGTCGATCTAACGTCGGGGCTGAACGGCGCTTTACACACGCCGTTCGTATATGGGAGAATGAGAAAACTTGAAATGACACGAAATGAAATTGACAGAAGAAGTGTAACGACAGAAGAGAAAAATGAGAGAGTGTCGCCGACCGGCTCGCAAGACGCCGGCGGCGGAGTAACGACACCTCCGAGCAGCAGCGATGGCGAAGCTTTCGCCCGCCCGCCCGCTCGCTCGCTCGCTCGCTCGCCCGTTCGTACGCTCGTTTCGATCTTCCGCGGGGCGCGCGCTCACCGAGCGCGCGTTCTCGGAGTCGACGACGCGGACGACGACGAGCTAGTGCCTCGCCGCTCACGCAGCGCGCGCACGCACGTAGTAGCTCCCTGGTTGATCCTGCCAGTAGTCATATGCTTGTCTCAAAGATTAAGCCATGCATGTCTCAGTGCATGCCGAATTAAGGTGAAACCGCGAATGGCTCATTAAATCAGTTATGGTTCATTAGATTGTACCAACATTTACTTGGATAACTGTGGTAATTCTAGAGCTAATACATGCAAAACAGAGTCCCGACCAGTGATGGAAGGGACGCTTTTATTAGATCAAAACCAATCGGTGGCGCGCGGTCTCCGTTGCGTCCACCGTTTACTTTGGTGACTCTGAATAACTTTGTGCTGATCGCACGGTCCTAGCACCGGCGACGCATCTTTCAAATGTCTGCCTTATCAACTGTCGATGGTAGGTTCTGCGCCTACCATGGTTGTAACGGGTAACGGGGAATCAGGGTTCGATTCCGGAGAGGGAGCCTGAGAAACGGCTACCACATCCAAGGAAGGCAGCAGGCGCGCAAATTACCCACTCCCGGCACGGGGAGGTAGTGACGAAAAATAACGATACGGGACTCATCCGAGGCCCCGTAATCGGAATGAGTACACTTTAAATCCTTTAACGAGGATCCATTGGAGGGCAAGTCTGGTGCCAGCAGCCGCGGTAATTCCAGCTCCAATAGCGTATATTAAAGTTGTTGCGGTTAAAAAGCTCGTAGTTGAATCTGTGTCGCACACCGTCGGTTCACCGCTCGCGGTGTCTAACTGGCGTGATGTGGGACGTCCTACCGGTGGGCTTAGCCTCGCGAGGGGCGGCCCAACTAATATCCCGTCGCGGTGCTCTTTACTGAGTGTCGAGTCGGGCCGGTACGTTTACTTTGAACAAATTAGAGTGCTTAAAGCAGGCTATCCTCGCCTGAATACTGCGTGCATGGAATAATGGAATAGGACCTCGGTTCTATTTTGTTGGTTTTCGGAACCCCGAGGTAATGATTAATAGGGACAGATGGGGGCATTCGTATTGCGACGTTAGAGGTGAAATTCTTGGATCGTCGCAAGACGGACAGAAGCGAAAGCATTTGCCAAAAATGTTTTCATTAATCAAGAACGAAAGTTAGAGGTTCGAAGGCGATCAGATACCGCCCTAGTTCTAACCATAAACGATGCCAGCTAGCGATCCGCCGAAGTTCCTCCGATGACTCGGCGGGCAGCTTCCGGGAAACCAAAGCTTTTGGGTTCCGGGGGAAGTATGGTTGCAAAGCTGAAACTTAAAGGAATTGACGGAAGGGCACCACCAGGAGTGGAGCCTGCGGCTTAATTTGACTCAACACGGGAAACCTCACCAGGCCCAGACACCGGAAGGATTGACAGATTGATAGCTCTTTCTTGATTCGGTGGGTGGTGGTGCATGGCCGTTCTTAGTTGGTGGAGCGATTTGTCTGGTTAATTCCGATAACGAACGAGACTCTAGCCTGCTAAATAGGCGTACCTTATGGTATCTTGAAGGCCCCCGGCTTCGGCCGGCGGGTTTTTACTACCAACGTACAAACAAATCTTCTTAGAGGGACAGGCGGCTTCTAGCCGCACGAGATTGAGCAATAACAGGTCTGTGATGCCCTTAGATGTTCTGGGCCGCACGCGCGCTACACTGAAGGAATCAGCGTGTGTTCCCTGGCCGAAAGGCCCGGGTAACCCGCTGAACCTCCTTCGTGCTAGGGATTGGGGCTTGCAATTGTTCCCCATGAACGAGGAATTCCCAGTAAGCGCGAGTCATAAGCTCGCGTTGATTACGTCCCTGCCCTTTGTACACACCGCCCGTCGCTACTACCGATTGAATGATTTAGTGAGGTCTTCGGACTGGTGCGCGGCAATGCGTCGGCATTGCCGATGTTGCCGGGAAGATGACCAAACTTGATCATTTAGAGGAAGTAAAAGTCGTAACAAGGTTTCCGTAGGTGAACCTGCGGAAGGATCATTAACGTTATTAACGGAGGTCCCCCTTGCTCACCGCTTCTTGCCCCTTAGGGGTAAGCGCGGCGCGGGCCGGGTCGGCGACTGGAGTAAAGAATGGGAGAGAGACAAATTGGAGAAATGGAATTGACGGTAGTACGAGAGGAGCGTCGTTGGCGCGCGCGCGCGCTTGCGCGCGCGCGCGCGCCCTCCGGGCGGCGCTACCACTCGCGGCTCGGCTGTGCCGCCGAGACTCTCTCGCCTCTGCGCCGCGCAAGTCGCGCGAACGCGGGACGGTCGATCGAGAGATCGGCGCACACGCCGCCGAATAACATTTGTTGCGATACGACGCGGGGATACCACGACGCGCGCAACACCGAGGTGAGGTGTGCGCGCGTGCCGTTGTCGCGTCGGAGCGCGAACGCTTTGGGGCCAATTCTCTTTCTCCCCCTCGGGACGTGTCGTCCCGTTGTCGCGTAGAAGAGAGAGAGGAGGCGACCATTGTGCCTTCGCGTACGCACGAGGCGAGCGATACAGGAGCGAGGCCGCGCCGTCGCGCGCGCGCCTACCGGTGGTAACCTGAGAGCGCGCAGGAGACGTGCCCGCCGCCGCGCGCGCTACGCGCGCAGAGCGGTGTGCCGTTTTGGCGCGCTAGAGGGGCGAGCGCGTCGCGCTCCCGCCCGATGGTTTTTCAAAGACTTTCGCCCCGGCTCTCGGCGTCGTCTCACCCTCCCTCGGCTCTCGGAAGAGAGCTCGAGAGTGAGAGAGTTGGGAAGGGAAGACGCTCGAGAAGACGCTCCGTTCGCTCTCGACGGCAAATTCGTCGCGTGTAATCCCCGCCC
>NW_023415379.1:2500-5000 GCF_013373865.1 Monomorium pharaonis | reverse complement strand
AGGGCCGGAGGTATCAACGACGTACGTGCGCGAGACCGGAGGTAACGACGGCGCTCGAGTGTGCCCGGAGGGATATCGACGATGGACGCGAGCGAGACCGGCGGGAACGACGACGGGTTGAATCTCGCGGGGCGGCGACGGGAGTATTCGAACTGATGCTTAAACGAAATAGGTCAATGTCTCTTTGCATATATATTTCGTATATGTAAGTATATATGCTTATATGTGTGAATATCTAATTACGGATATGAAAATTTTCGCCGCCGGAGGTAACGGCCGCGTTTGAGATCGGAGGTGACGACCGCGGTTGAGACCGGAGGTAACGACGGCGCGTAAGCGGGACCGTAGGTAGGCGATCGACGACGGCGAGCCGGATAACGTCGTCGGAGTCGAGTAAGTAGCGAAGGTAAGCGACAATACAAACAATTATAAAGGGCTCGTTAATGCTAAGCAAAAATAATATGATAAACAGCCAAGGCAAATTTTCTCAATAGCATTATAATTAATTAGGTAAACATTATATAATTATAAACGCGACTAATAGCACTGTGTTGGAGAAACGTTTCGACTATACTTAGTCATCTTCAGTCATAATACATTACCAATATGTATGAACTTAAAACATGAATGAAAGGATGGACACGAAAATATAATTAAACAGTTGAACAAGATGACCATTGAACAACCATAAAACAGCTCATTGCGTATCAAATTATGTCATAATAAATAAAAACGTAAACCAATCAATAGTGTAATCAAATTAATAATAAAATGAAAAATAATGAAATATTTTCGTAAGTCGGTTTTCATATTAAAATAAATTTATAAGATTAAAAACGACGGAAACCGTCGTTACGAATAACATAAACTGGTATGCGTATTGCAGAAAACTGTAAACTTATATTTTATGTTAATAGCAGATCTTAAAACACAATATTAAAAGGAGCAACAACACACAGAGTATTCGACAAAGCGCTAGAGACAATTGTGTAACGTACGGTAGTCAGAGGCAGAATGAGCGAGACGACTTATTTTCCGTTAGTCATTTTCGACAAAATGTCGAAAGTAAGCGAGATGAGAATTAAACGTAATAGCGCAATCTTATATATATACATATATATATATATATATATATATATATATATATATGTATATGTATGTATGTATGTATGTATGTATGTATGTATGTATGTATGTATGTATGTATGTATGTATGCATGCATGCATGCATGCATGCATGCATGCATGTATGTATGTATGTATGTATGTATGTATGTATGTATGTATGTATATATCAGGCCGAGGCTGACCGTAGGACTCGGCCGGAGGTAACGACGGCGTCGAGCGGGGCCGGAGGCGACGACCGCGAGCGCGGCCGGAGGTGACGACCGCGTACGCGGCCGGAGGTGACGACCGCGTACGCGGCCGGAGGTAACGACGGCTTCGAGCGAGGCCGGAGGTGTCGACGGCGTCGAGCGAGGCCGGAGGTGACGACCGCGAGCGCGGCCGGAGGTATCGTCGGCGCCCGAACGAGGCCGGAGGCACCGACGACGTCGAGCGGGACCGGAGGTACCTCCGACGTCCCGAGCGCCGCCGGAGGTAACGACCGTGCTCGCCGCGCCCGAGCGGCTAAGTCCCTCGGGCGTCGAGATCTCGCCCGTTTCGCCCGTATACCGCCGTGCTATTCACCGTGCGTCGCCGACCGCCTGGCCGGCCGGTTGGGTATTATAAGAGGTGCGGTGCGCTCGACGAGTCGAGCGACAGGGACGATGGTTCGAGCGCGTCTTTCGCGTCTCGTGCGTTCCGTACGAGTATCCCGAGGCTCGAAACGTTAAATGTGAAACACGGAACAATGATTTGTGATCGTATCGCGGGCGACTCTGCGTCGCGTCTTCGGCTACAGTCCCGAAGGCCTTCGCGAGTCGACCGAGACCGGAGGTAACGACCGTGCTCGCCGCTCCCGAGCGGCTAAGTCCCTCGGGCGTCGAGATCTCGGCCGCTTCGCCCGTATACCGCCGTGCTATTCACCGTGCGTCGCCGACCGCCTGGCCGCACGGTTGGGTATTATAAGAGGTGCGGTGCGCTCGGCGAGCCGAGCGACACGAACGAGCGCGTCCTTCGCGTCTCGTGCGTTCCGTAAGAGTCTCCCGAAGCTCGGAACGTCAAATGGTGAAACACGGACCATGATTTGATCGTATCGCGGGCGACTATGCGTCACCTCGTCGATACTCGACTCTCGAAGCGGGGTGCTCCGGGGCGGCGGCGACGTCGACGACGACGGCGACGAAGCCGTACACGCTCGAGCCCTTACGTACAGAGCGCGCTGGCACTTTTTCCCTTCCGTTTCTTTTTTCAGGTACGCAACGCACATTTTTCAAACACAGCATTGCCACGAGTCGGTGTCGCAAGACCGAATGGCTCTTATGTGGCGCGCACACGTAGTGTTGGCCGCGCGATCGTCCCGCGTTCTTAGACGAACGTGTCCGGACGCATCGTCGCG